>NC_081569.1:45005203-45073647 GCF_022355385.1 Mustela nigripes | reverse complement strand
GAACTAGGGGCACCTGGGTGGCTCAGTGGGTTAAAGCCTCTGCCTTCCGCTCAGGTCATGATCCCAGGGTCCTGGGATCGAGCCCCGCATCGGTCTCTCTGCTCAGCAGGGATCCTGCTTCCCTTTCTCTCTCTCTGCCTGCCTCTCTGCCTACCTGTGATCTCTCTCTCTGTCAAATAAATAAATACAATCCTTATAAAAAAAAAGATTGTATTTATTTATTTGACAGAGATCACAAGTAGGCAGAGAGGCAGACAGAGAAGAGGCAGAAGCAGGCTCTCTGCTGAGTAGAGAGCCCGATGCGGACTTGATCCCAGGACCCTGAGATCATGACCTGAGCCGAAGGTAGAGGTTTAACCCACTAAGCCACCCAGGCACCCCTAGTTCCTTTAGATTTTTGTAGCCTCCATTAGATTTTTCTATATAAACAGTTTTATTTTCTGTAAACACTGTCAGTTCATTCCAATATGGATGCCTTTTGTTTCTTTTTCTTGGGTTATTGTACTTGCTAACTCCTCCAGTACAAAGTTGAATAGAAATGGTGAAAGCAGATGTTCTTATGTTCTTGATCTTAGGGGAGGAGTCAGTCAGTCCTTAGCCAGTAAGTCTATTAGCTGTAGGTTTTTCATAAATGCCCTTTGGTAGGCTGGGGAAGTACTCTTCTGTTTCTAGCTTGCTTAGGACTTTTATCAGAAACAGATACTGAGTTTGTTAAATATTTTTTAAGTCTTTATTTATTTATTTTCAGAAAGAGAGCGCACAAGCAGGGGACCTGCAGGCAGAGGGAGAAGCAGGCTCCCCGAAAAGCAGAGAGCCCCATGCAGGACTTGATCCTAAGACCTGGGATCATGACCTGAGCTGAAGGCATATGGTTACCTGTCTGAGCCCCCCAGGCATCCCTTGTTAAATGTTTTATTCTGTGTTTGTTGAAAAGATTGTAAAGCTTTCTTTTTTTATTTTTTAATTTGTTAATATGACAAAGCATCACTTGATTATTGAATGTTAAATCAACCTTGCAATCCTGGGATAAAACTCCCTTGGTTATGATTTATTATCCTTTTTAAGTATTGTTGGATTCAATTTGCTATAATTTTGTTTAAAATTTTTTTTAATCCCTCATCATGAGGGATATTGGTCTATAAAGTTCTTTTCTTACAGTATTGTGTATGATTTTTGGTAATAGTGTTATTCTGGCCACAGCATAAGTTGGAGGTCATTTGTTCCTTTTAATTTGGTGGAAGAATTTGGTCGAATTCACTAGTGAAGCCATCTGGACCTGTAGTTTTCTTTGTGGAAAAGTTTTTAACTGCAAATTCAGTTTATTTATTATAGGTAGTGTTATTCAGGTTCAGATTATCTGTTTCTTTTTGAGTAAGCTTTGGTTCTTTGTGTCTTTTAAAGAATTTTCATTTCATCATGGTATTGAATTTATTGGTACAAGTTTCATAATATTCCCTAATCTTTTTAGTGTCTGCAGAATCTGTGTGATGTTCCTCTCTCCTGATACTTCTTGTAAAGTATCTCTTTTTTTCTAATGAGTCTGACTTAGTGTTACTATCTATTTGGTTTCTTTGATTTTTCTATCAATTTCTATTTCCTATTTCATTGTTTTACCCTCTGATCATTTTTATTACCTTTCTTCTGCTAACTTGGGATTTCATTTGTTCTTTTTCTGGTTTCATAAGGTGGTGGCTGAGGTTACTAGTTGGAGACCTTTCTTTTTTTCCTACATGGGCATTTAGCGTTATAAATTTCCCTTTAGGTACCAAATTAATTACAGCCCATACATTTTAATATGTCATATTTCCATTTTCATTTACTTCAAAATACTTCCCATTTTTCCTTTACCCCATGAGTTATTTAAATGTGTACTGTTTAGTTTCCACTTATTTGGGTATTCTCCAGAGATTTGATTTCTAACCAAATTCCATGGTATTCAGAGACCATAATTTGTACGACTTGAATCTCTTCCAGTTTTTGAGTTTTGTCTTATGGCTCAGAATATGATCCATGTTGGTAAATGTTCTGTGTTTACTTGGAAAGAATATGTGTTCTGTTGTTCCTGGGTCTATAAATGAACATTATATGAAGTTAGTTTATTGTATTCAAATTTTGTATCCTTACTAATTTAGTTATTTCAGTTATTTGAGGGAGAATGTTGAAATCTCCATATATTTTGAAGCTATGTTATCCACAAAAGTGGATAGGATGATTATGTCTTCCTGATAAATTGACTCCTTTATTGTTACTAGGTGACCCTCCATGTTTCTCGCAATATTTTTTATTCTGAAATTTACTTTATTATTTTTTTTAAAGATTTTATTTATTTATTTGACAGACAGAGCACAAGTAGGCAGAGAGGCAGGCAGAGAGAGAGAGAGGGAGAAGCAGGCTCCCTGCTGAGCAGAGAGCCCAGTGTGGGGCTTGATCGCCAGGACTCTGAGATCATGACCTGAGCCGAAGGCAGAGGCTTAACCCACTGAGCCACCCATATGCCCTGAAATTTACTTTAATGTTATTACAACCACTCTAGCTTTCTTTTGATTAGTGTTAGCATGGAATGTACTTTTCCATTCTTTTATTTATTTTTTTTACAAGCCTAATTAGGATACGATTCACATACTATACAATTCACTTACCCCAGTATGGAATTCAGTGGTTTTTTTAGTCTATTCATAGAGTTATTTGTACAACTATCATAACAATCTAATTTTGGAACATTTTGTCATCCCAAAGGGAAACTCTCTATCCACCGAGCTGCTCACTTCCAGGCAACTATTAATCTGCTTTGAGTCTCCATAGGTTTGCCTATCCTGGACATTTCATATAAATGGAATCATGCAGTCACTATTTGGACCTTCATGACTCATTTCTTTCGCTCAGCACAGTATTTTCTGGACTCATCCACATTGTAGCAGATAACAATACTTTGTTGGTTTTTTTTTTTTTATGGCTGAATAATATTTCATTTTATGTGTCTCCTACACTTGATTTATCAGTTTATGGGTATCTGGGTCATTTGGGCTTTTCAGCTTTTATGAATAATACTGCTTTTAACATATATGAGATTTTGTGTAGACTTATATTTTCAGTTCTCTTGGGTATATATTTAGGAGTGGAATTGCTGGGTCATGTGGTAACTGGTTAAATTTTTAAGAAAGTACTAAGTGGCTTTTCCATAGCAGCTGCACCATCTTACTATCCTACCACCAGTGTATAAGGCTCCTTATTTTCTACATCCTCCCTAATACTTATTATTGTCTGTCATTTTGGTTATAGCCATCCTAGTGGTGTAAAGAGGTCTCTCATTGTCATTCGATTTGCATTTCCCTAATGACCAGTGATGTTGAGCATTTTTCACGTCTTTATTGGCCATTTGTATATCTATTTTGAAGAAGTCTCTGTGTGTGTGTCCTGTGTCCATTTTAAATTGGGTCTTTCTAATGTTAAATTGTAAGCATTTTTTATATATTCTGGATACCAGGTGCTTATCAGATAAGTGATTTGCAGACATTTTCTCCCATTTTGTAAGTTGTCTTTTTGCTCTTTTCTTTAACTGCAGTAGTCCTTAATTAATATGAAATCAGTTTATCTTTGACAAGTGTTTAGTACTATAATCACTAATTTAGATCTATACATTTAAACACAGTTACTGGGACACCTGGGTGGCTCAGTTGGTTGGACGACTGCCTTTGGCTCAGGTCATGATCCCGGATCGGGCTCCCAGCTCCATGGGTAGTCTGCTTCTCCCTCTGACCTTCTCCTTACTCATGTTCTCTCTCTCACTGTCTCTCTCTCAAATAAATAAATAAAATCTTTAAAATAAAATAAAATAAACACAGTTACTTTCCACAGTTACTATCCTCCTTTATGGAGGATAAGATGCTTTTCATGACATCCTTTTTCTTCTGTTCATCATTTATCTTAATCTGAAGTTCTTATATCTTCATTTAAAAAATTGTGCTGAAATACATATAAAATTTATCATCTTAACCATTTTTAAGTGTACATTAATGTACATCATTGTCAGTAAGTACACTCAGATTGTTGTGCAGCCATCACCACCATCCATCCACAGAACTTTTTCATCTTGCAAAACTGTAACTCAGTACAAGCTAAATAATAACTGCCCATTACCCCTCCACCTAGGCCCTGGCCACCACCATTCTATTTTCTGTTCCTAGGAGTGTAATTACTCTAGATAACCTCGTGTAAGTAGAATCACACTATATTTGTCCTTTTGTACCTGGCTTATTTTACTTAGCATAATGTACTTAAGGTTTGTCCATGTTGTAGTATGTGTCAGAATATCCTTTTTAAAGATGAATAATATTCCATAGTTTGTATATACCATATTTGTTTATCCATTCATCCATTAGTAGTCGCTTGGGTTGCTTCCACATTTTGGCTGTTGTAAACCATGCCGCTATGAACATGGGTATACAAATATATTTTCATGTTCCCACTTTCAGTACTTTTAGGTATATACCTAGAAGTGAAAATCCTGGATCATATAGCTGTTTTTTATGTTTCTGAGAGATTTGCCATACTATTTTCCACAGCCACCACACCATTTTACATTTCCACAAGCAGTGCTCAAGAGTTCCAGTTTCTCTGCATCTTTACCAATACTTCTTATTCTTTTCTTGGCTTTTTAGAGTTGCCATCTTGAGGAGTATGAGGTGATATCTCATTCTGGTTCTGATTTGCCTTTCCCTAATTATTAGTGATATTGAGCATCTTTTCACGTGCTTATTGGCTATTTGTGTGTCTTTGGAGCAATGTCTGTTCAGATTCTTAGCCCATTTTGTATTCAGGTTGCTTGGGGGTTTTATGGTTTGTGTGTTGTATTGTTTGATTAGTTACCACCAAAAGAATATGTCCGAATCCTAAAGGTGTTTGTGAATGTGACCTTGTTTAGAAATAGGATCTTTCAGGGACGCCTGGGTGGCTCAGTGGGTTAAAGCCTCTGCCTTCGGCTCAGGTCATGATCCAGGGTCCTGGGATCTAGCCCCGCATCAGGCTCTCTGCTCAGCAGGAAGCCTGCTTCCTCCTCTCTCTCTGCCTGCTTTTCTACCTACTTGTGATCGCCATCTGTCAAATAAATAATCTAATGTAAATGTAAAAATCTTAAAAAAAAAAAAAAAAGAAATAGGGTCTTTCCAGATACAATTAAAGATCTCAAGATGAGATAATTCTGGGTATAGGGTAGACCCTAAATACAGTAACTGGTATTCTTTTTTTTTTTCCCCCCTCAGATTTTATTTATCTATTAATGAGAGGGCATGAGCTGGGGGAGGGGACAGGGAGAGGGTGAATTAGATTTCCCACTGAGCAGGGAGCCCGACTTGGGGTTTGATCCAGGACCCCGAGATCATGGCCTGACCTAAAGTCAGATGCTTAACTGATTGTATCACCCAGGCAATCCAACTGGTATTCTTACATGACAAAGGAGAGGGAAATTTGAAACAGACACAGAAGGGTAAAGATCATCTGAAGATTACAGTTAAATGTTGCCATAAACCAAAGAGTCCATCAGCCACCAGAGCTGAAAGAGGCAAGGAAGTATTCTTCCTTAGAGCCTTTGGAGGAAACATGACCCTACTGAGCTCTTAATTTTGGGCTTCTGTCCTTCAGAATTGTGAGAGAATACATTTCTATTGTATTCAGTCACCAAGTTTGTGGTATAGCAGCCCTAGGAAACTAATACACATTCTTTGATGCACACAGTTAAAATTTGATAAAGTAAACTGTTTACTTTCAGTGTGCTAGCTTAGTTTTGGAGTGATACATTTCCTTTTTTTTTTTTTTTTTTTAATTTATTTATTTGACAGACAGAGATCTCAAGCAGGCAGAGAGGCAGACAGAGAGAGAGAGGAGGAAGCAGGCTCCCTGCTGAGCAGAGAGCCTGATGTGGGACTCGATCCCAGGACCCTGAGATCATGACCTGAGCTGAGAGAGAGGAAGGGAAGCAGGCCCCCTGCTGAGCAGAGAGCCCGATGTGGGACTCGATCCCAGGACCCTGAGATCATGACCTGAGCCGAAGGCAGCGGCCTAACCCACTGAGCCACCCAGGCACCCATGTATTCCTTTTTAAATTTTATACCTGCATCAAATAATATTTCTAGCTTAGGAAAACCCCTCATCATCATCAGTCATTAATTACAGATAGTCTTTGAGAGAGATTTTAACAGATGCTGCAGGTAGGAAAACAAAGTGACACAAAGTCTGCTCTTAAGGTTTTTTTTTAACCTATTTCTAGTCAGAAATACTGAAAAGATGGGGCGCCTGGGTGGCTCAGTGGATTAAGCCGCTGCCTTCGGCTCAGGTCATGATCTCAGGGTCTTGGGATCGAGTCCCGCATCGGGCTCTCTGCTCAGCAGGGAGCCTGCTTCCCTCTCTCTCTCTCTCTGCCTGCCTCTCTGTCTACTTGTGATTTCTCTGTCAAATAAATAAATAAAATCTTTAAAAAAAAAAAAAAGAAATACTGAAAAGAGTGAAAAATGGTATCACAGTCAAATAAGTAAAAGACATAGTAACTCTTACATAAATTTTAAAGAAGAGATGACTGTACATCATAGTGGATCAGGAAACTTTCTTTGGCAAGATTGAATCAGAGCTAAGGTTTTGGGATAATGGTAGAACTTGGATGGATGAAAGAAAAATAGCCTCTCAAAGGGGATAGTGGAACAGACAAAGACCAGGAGGCAGAAACTCATAAGTTGGGTTTTATGTCCGTGACATGACCACCCCGATCTAGGGTTTTATTTGAAGAGTATTAATAAATGTGGTGGGAAGGTATTAATGACAGCTGATACTTGAGAACTTACTCTATGCCAATCATTGTGTTAAACGCTTGACGTGTTTTTATCTAAGTTAATCTTCACAAAGCTGAAGTAAATGATATATTACTATTTTGAAAGTGAGAACAATTACTTTTGAAGAAATTAAACTACTTCCCAAAGTCAGTGTTCTAATAAGTATCATAGCCTAGATTCAAACCACTTGGTTTCAGAGTCTGTGCTCTTAACTACATACAACACTGCTCAATTACATTTAAGTTGTAGAAAGTCTAGAATGCCAAGCCAAGGTGATGAGGCAATTCTCGTTTTCCACTATATGCAGTAATCATCTAAAGACCCTTTACCAGGAAATCTTCCAGGAAACTTCTTAAATTAGTTTGCTTAATGTTAACTGTCACATTTTGGAGTCATTGAACATGTAGACTCGGTAATATGGGAGATGCTAGGATTTCAGTGGAAAGCTTTCAGAAGACTGAAGTAGGTGACTTCTATTTCCTTTTGCATTAGGCAACACTGGACTATGGAATGTATTCTCGAGAAGAAGAACTATTAAGAGAAAGGAAACGCATTGGAACTGTTGGAATTGCTTCCTATGATTATCACCAAGGAAGTGGAACATTTCTGTTTCAAGCTGGTAGTGGAATTTATCATGTAAAAGATGGAGGGCCACAAGGATTTACTGTAAGTTCATGTTACTATTTGTTAAGTCTGTTTTTGGGTACTAAAGGTTATTTGCATCCAAATCAGAAAGGTAATTAAATCAAAAAATTAAATTTACCCACCAAGTGAGAAATTTAATAGTAAAGAAAGCAAGATACATAAGTATTAATTTCTTGTGTTAAGAATTAATCATTTTTGCAGTGACGTTAATAGGTAATTTTTTTTTTTTTAAAGAGATTTTATGTATTTATTTGGCAGACAGAGATCACAAGTAGGCAGAGAGGCAGGCAGAGAAAGAGAGGAGGAAGCAGGCTCCCTGCTGAGCAGAGAGCCTGATGTGGGGCTTGATCCCAGGACCCTGGGATCATGACCTGAGCCGAAGGCAGAGGCTTTAACCCACTGAGCCACCCAGGTGCCCCAATAGGTAATTTTTTAAATGCTAAAAATACTTGCTATGTAGGAAGGTTTAGTAAAGGACATCAATGCCCATTTTCTGAGTAAAATTTGAGGAGGATTTTGGAAGATATTGTTACGACAAGGCAGTCTAATTTTGGTTCTCCTAAAAACTTAACTGATTTTTTAAGATTTTATTTATTTATTTGACAAGGAGAGATCACAAGTAGGCAAAGCAGCAGGCAGAGGGAGAGGGAGAATCAAACTCCCTGCTGAACAGAAAGCCTGATGCGGGCCTTGATCTCAGGACCCTCGGATCATGATCTGAGCCAAATACTTAACTGACTGAGGCACCCAGGCACCCAAGAAACTTAATTCATTTTAATAAATGGTTTTAAATGTTTGCTTTTACTCCAGGCAATTTTTTATGTTTTTTTGTTTTGTTTTGTTTTTTCTTTTTTAAAAGATTTTATTTAATTATTTGACAGAGAGAGAGAGACAGGGAGAGAGGGAATACAAGCAGGGGCAGTGGGAGAAGGAGAAACAGGCTCCCTGCTCAGCAGGTGCGTGGCTCGATCCCAGGACCCTGGGATCATGACCTGAGCTGAAGGCAGATGCTTAACAACTGAGCCACCCACGCACCCCAAGATGTATTTATTTGAGAAACAGCAAGAGATAGAGCAAGAGTGAGTGGGGGAGGGGCAGAGGGAGAGAGAATCTCAAGCAGAATCCCCAGTGCGTGTAGAGCCTGATGTGCGGGCTTGATCTCATGACCCTGAGGTCATGACCTGAGTTGAAATCAAGAGTCAGATACTCAACAACTGAGCCACACACGCACCCCTCACCGTAATTCTTTACATGGTATTAGAACTATTCTTTTGTTGGAATTGTAATATCCTGGCTTTTGTTAAATCTTTTTGAGTGTACTATTTTATATTGGTAAAATGAATTTGAAATATTGAATAAGTATTCAGTAAGTAAGTGCTTAATAAAAGTATTTAACAAGCAATAATTAAACAGGTTTGGATAATAAAACTTATGAAGCACTATTATATTTTTTTATTTACTTTCCACCCTGCGGTGGCTCACTGGATTAAGTGTCTGACTCTTGATTTTGGCTGAGGTCATGCATGATCTCATGGGTCATGGGTGGTGGGACTCTGCGCCCAGTAGGGAGTCTGCTTTTCTCCTCCCTCTCCCTCTGCCCTTCCATGTACATTCGAGTGTTCTCTCTCTCTTGCTTTCATTCTCAAATAAATAAATCTTTAAAAAAAATCCTTATTTACTTTCCTATTACCATTAGCTTTCTAATTGATAGTAAGAAGAAAAAAAAAAGAGTCTGTCCTTGTAAGTTAAGGCTTGCAAAAGTATATTTTTCTGAGGAGCAGTTATATTTGACATTTTACTTGGAATTATTGTTCATTTTATAGGAAGGGTGTTGGCAAATGAATAAAGTATGTATCAGCCTGATACTTGCTTTAAAAATGTTTTTTCTTTTCTAGCAACAACCCCTACGGCCGAATTTAGTAGAGACTAGTTGTCCCAACATTCGCATGGATCCCAAATTATGCCCAGCTGATCCAGACTGGATTGCTTTTATACATAGCAATGATATTTGGATATCCAACATCGTAACCAGAGAAGAAAGGAGGCTCACCTATGTGCACAATGGTAACACATAATTCTTCAAATTTACTTTTCTGAAAAGCATTTTTAAAATTTTGCCTTTGCTCACTTTTTGAAATTGAGGCAAAGTAGGTTACCTTTATACTTTAAATTCAAATCTTTAAAAAAGTACAGAGGATAAATAATATGTACCACTCACATAATGCTGCCTTATTTTAATGTTCATTTTCAGATAGCACTGTAGCACCTTTGACATGATTATTTCTTTAGCTTACTAAGACTGCCTGGATTTCCCCAAAACTGTTTTCATTAAAGTAATATTTCAATTAAAAAAATCTTGGGGGGCGCCTGGGTGGCTCAGTGGGTTAAAACCTCTGCCTTCGGCTCAGGTCATGATCTCAGGGTCCTGGGATCGAGCCCCACATCGGGCTCTCTGCTCTGTGGGGAGCCTGCTTCCTCCTCTCTCTCTGCCTGCTTCTCTGCCTACTTGTGATCTCTGTCTGTCAAATAAATAAATAAAATCTTTACAAAAAAAAAATCTTGGGATGCCTGGGTGTCTCAGTCGGTTGAGCATCTTCCTTTGGCTCAGGTCATGATCCTGGGGTCCTGGGATCGAGTCTCACATCAGACTCCTTGCTTACATCAGGGGAGCCTGCTTCTCCCTCTCCTGCTGCTGCTCCCTGTTTGTGTTCCCTCTTTCTCTCTGATAAATAAATAAAATCTTAAAAAAAATTAATCTTGCTTTTGGGAAACAAACAAATACCTAATACATAAAAATGTATCTCCCCTTCTTGGAGAGCCTACTTTATCATAATAGGAAAAATGAAACTTTGTAGAATTGTGTGTATTGTGGAAATAATTAATTTTCATTGAAGTGATTATAGTAATCACTTCTCAATCACAGCTCAAAGCACAGGAAAGATGTAGATGTTTTCCTCTGAAGCTTTCATACAAATGAAAGATGGGAAATGGTGTATTGCTTTTTCTTTGAACACATGAAACAAAAGATTAGTAAGTTCCACAGTGAAGGATGGTCACTTTCAAAATTCATTTGTTCAATCTTATTTAATCCAATGTTCACAAAGCTGAATTATTGGGCATATTTCTGATTAAGTTATTTTAGAATACAGTAGTGTATTGACAACAAACATTTTTTTCATTATTAGGATTATCAGTATTATAGAAGAAGCCGTTTCCTGAACAATTTTCGTTGGTAGAAAGAACACTGAATTAGGAGTCAAGAAATCTGTTCTAGCTTTCCAATCAGTCAATAAAGATAGGTTAAGTTCCTATGCACCAGGTAACATGGCAGGAACTAAGAGTACAGAGTTGAGTAAGACATAACCCAGACCCTCAAGGAAACTATATGAATAATAAAACAGAATGATAAGCAAATATAGGGTGTTGTGAGGGTATCAGTATGGGATAGTGGTTAGGAAAGGCTTCCTATAACAGATGACACCTAACTGGCACCTAACCTGATCTTAGATATGACTGCACATTAACCGGTACATTCCAGTGAGGGGACCACCTGAGAAAGGTCTTAATGCAGAAGGTGGTATATGAGGAGTTGAAAGCGGTATGACAGTTCTAAAATGTAAGGCTTGAATCAAGAAGGTAATGGTAATCAAGACAAAGGTTATCTGTATCTCATGTAAATCAGCAGAGTCTCTAACATGATGTGAGGGTCCACTGAAAGTTTTAAACAATTGGATGGTGTGGTCAGAGTCATATTATAGATAAATTGTTGTGGATACTTTGTGAAAGTTGTGTTTGAAAATCCCAGGGCTAGAGGCGAGGACACCAAAACTTGACTGTTGACGTTATCCAGGTTTAAGTGGACAAAGATTCTATGGAACATCAGATAGGCCAAAGGGGATGGAATAGGGAACTTTTTAAGTGAAAAGTACATGTTTTGGGGGCGCCTGGGTGGCCCAGACTATTAAGCATCCAACTCTTGATTTTGGCTCAGGTCGTGATCGCAGGGTCTTTTTTTTTTTTTAAGATTTTATTTATTTATTTGACAGAGATCACAAGTAGGCTGAGAGGGGGAAGCAGGCTCTCTGCTGAGCAGGGAACCCGATGTGGGGCTCGATCCCAGGACCCTGGGATCATGACCTGAGCTGAAGGCAGAGGCTTTAACCCACTGAGCGACCCAGGCACCCTGTGATCTCAGGGTCTTAGATAAAGCCCCGTGTTAGACTCTATGCTCAGTGGGGAGGCTGCTTCCTCCTTCTCTCTTTCCCTCTGCCCTTCCACCCACCGCTACCTCCCTGCTTCCACTCTCTCTCCCTTTCTCTCTCTGTGTGTCAAATAAATAAATAAATATTGAAAGAAAGAATGAAAGGAAGGAAGGAAGAAAAGTACATGTTTTGCATCTCCATTTGGAGTCAGGGAATCAGAACGGCTACCAATGACAGTAGGATTAGGTTGATGATTAGTAAATCTAAGTTGGAAATCCTAGCTGTTTCTTTTCTTTTTTTTTTTTTTAAGATTTTATTTATTTATTTGACAGAGATCACAAGTAGGCAGAGAGGCAGGCAGAGAGAGAGAGAGGAGGAAGCAGGCTCCCTGCTGAGCAGAGAGCCTGATGCGGGACTCGATCCCAGGACCCTGAGATCATGACCTGAGCCGAAGGCAGCAGCTTAACCCACTGAGCCACCCAGGCGCCCTCCTAGCTGTTTCTTTATGCTTTAACAAACATTGAACTCTCATTATGTACTAGTTATCCTACTTGAGGCAGTGAAAATCCCTACTTGAGGGAGTGAAAATCTCTGACAATAACCGATAGAATTAAGATTTTTTAGTCTAGTTTCTCTTCTGTAGAATTGTTTTTCCACACAGGATATTGTGAAGATTGACAGAATTTAGGGGCGCCTGGGTGGCTCAGTGGGTTAAGCATCCAGCTTTTGATTTCCGCTCAGGTCATGAGCTCAGTGTTGTGAGATCTGTGCTCTCCGTGGAGCCTGCTTAATACTTTCCCTCTCCCCTCCTTCCGCCTCTATCTCTTTCTTGACAGAATTTAAAGTAGAAAGCACCAGCACCCTGCAGGATGCTATAGTATTGTTCTTACTATTATTTTCCTTTCTGTGCATATAGGTATGTGGTATGTTTATTATTTTCAAGATTAATGTACTTGTTAAAAATGCAGTCTAGGGCCACCTGAGTGGCTCAGTGGGTTAAGCCTCTGCCTTTGGCTCAGGTCATGGTCTCAGGGTCCTGGGATCAAGCCCCGCATTGGGCTCTCTGCTCAGCCCAGAGCCTACTTTCTCCTCTCTCTCTGCCTGCCTCTCTGCCTACTTGTGATCTCTCTCTGTCTGTTAAATAAATAAATAAAATCTTTAAAAAAAAAAAAAAATGCAGTCTAGGGGCTCCTGGGTGGCTCAGTCATGAAGCTTCTGCCTTCGGCTCAGGTCATGATCCCAGGGTCTTGGGATTGAGCCCCACAAGGGGCTCGCTGCTCAGCGGGAAGCCTGCTTCTCCCTCTCCCACTCCCCCTGCTTGTGTTTCCCCTCTTGCTGTCTCAGTCAAATAAATAAAATCTTTTAAAAAAATAAAAAATAAAAATGCAGTCTAGAACCATTCCAGTTTGAATTCTAGATCTACCATTTTGTACTTCTGTGACCTTGAGTAAGTTATTTAACCGATCTCTGTTTCTGTATCTAAAAAGGTGTGTCATTTATAGTGCTCTTATGAGGTTATAATGAGTTTATATTTGTGAAGTGTTTAGGATGGTGTCTGAAACCTAGTAAGAGTGATGTGTTTAAGTAGAAAGATAGGTACAGAGTAAGCATCTTCACTCTTAACTCTGCTTACAGTAAGTTTCCAAGTGAAAGTCTGCTTTCTGATGGGGTTAGTCAGTGAACATGTGCAAGTGTTTCCTTTCTGCCTAGTATGAAAAGGAATGTGAAAGTAATATAGTACCAGCCTCCACTCTCAAATGATATATTGACCTATCAGAAGAACAAAGTGATACCTTTTATTCATGTAATAAATAACTCTTAATAATTGAAGTCTATAGTAAGTGAAAGGGAGATAGAAATGAGTGGTTCTCACATCCAAAAGAGAACAAATATGAAACAATATGGTGGGTATAACTTTGGGGTAGTTGAAAGATCCAAGAAAACCGAACACTGGTTTTGCCTATATCATTAATTCCAAAATTCAAGAAACTTTTAAAAACTGAGCTTAGGGGGTGCCTGGGTGGCTCAGTGGGTTAAAGCCTTTGTCTTCGGCTCAGGTCATGATCTCGGGGTCCTGGAATCGAGCCCCGCATTGGGCTCTCTGCTCAGCGGGGAGCCTGCTTCCCCCTCTCTCTGTCTCCTTGTGATTTGTCTGTCCAAATAAATAAATAAAATCTTAAAAAAAAAAAAAAACTGAGCTTAGTTTTCAGTAGTTGAGAGTTAAAACTTATTTGCTGGCAAAACCTGTCCTGAACTGACCTGAGGCTATTTATAATCTTAATCCTACTTAGTGGGTCTATTCATAAGTTTGCTGCAGGAATATTAGTGTATTCAGTTACAGGGTATTTGATTATCCTGCCAGAGATGTTACATAATTGGTAGATACATGATAAATATGAAAAATCCCCCAAATTCTGAGTTCCAAACACTTCTGGACTCAGAATTTTTGGAAAGGGGATTATTGAATCATGTTGCATATTTGTCTGACTATATAGAAAATACAGATAACCAAAAACAATACATTGATGCTTGTCTATAATATTGAAATCACTATGACATATTACAATACACCCATTAGAATGGCTAAAATGAAAAAGATTAAGAACACAAATGTTGGAGAGGAATTTTCACACGTGGCTAGTAAGAATATGAAATAATACAAATACTATGGAAAACTATGTGACAGTTTCTTATAAAGTTAAACACTCATCATACTATCCAGTCATTCCACTCCCAGGTCTTTATTCAAGAGAAAACATACACCCACAAAGACCCCTATACAAGAAAGATTATAGTATCTTTATTCATATCACCAATAACTGACAATGACGATAACAGCCCAGATACCATTAATAGGTGAATGGATTTTAAAAAACAAAACAAAATGTGGTATGCTCTGAAATATCATCCAACAATAAACAGGAATGGATTGTTGATACATGTAACAATATTGGTGAATCTCAAAAAGCAGACAAAGTATGACTTCACTTATATAATACTCTAGAATATGCAGAACTAACCTCTAGTGACAGAAATCAGATGAATGTTTGCTTCTGGGGTGAGAATGGGTATTGACTGAGAAGAGGCAGGAGAAAACATTCTAGGTGTTGGAAATATCTTATGTCTTGATAGGGTGTGATTGGTTACACAAATACATACATTTTTCACAGATAGTACACCTAAAATTTTATTAATTATAAAACAGTTTTTTAAAAAAATGCTTCTCTGTAGTCTGTCTCATATTTGGAGAGAACCACATTTTGGTTTATGTCCCAGCACTTTTTAAAATGTATGTTTAACATTTTTATGAATGAAATTATAGTGTACATGCCATTTAGTAATAGGGCTATTTTAAATCCAAGTATATTACAAATATTTCTCCATGTCATGAAATCTTTTTTTTTTTTTTTTAAGATTTTATTTATTTATTTGACAGAGAGAGATCATAAGTAGGCAGAGAGGCAGGTAGAGAGAGAGAGGAGGAAGCAGGCTCCCTGCCAAGCAGAGAGCCTGATGCGGGACTCGATCCCAAGTCCCTGAGATCATGACCTGAGCCGAAGGCAGAGGCTTAACCCACAGAGCCACCCAGGTGCCCATGAAATCTTTTTTTTTTTTAAGATTTTATTTATTTATTTGACACACAGAAAGTATGGGGGGAGAGTGTGTGTGTGTGTGTGTGTGTGTGCATGCGCACACACGCACATGTCATAGAGCGCAGGCAGGGGGAGCAGCAGAGATAGAGGAAGAAGCAGGCTCCCTCCTGCGTAGGGAACCTGATACAGGGTTTGGTCCCAGGACCGTGGGATCATGACCTGAGCCAAAGGCAGATGCTTAACCAACTGAGCCGTTCAGGCAGCCTTCCATGTCATGAAATTTATAAAATTTATGACTTTGGGATGGGCTGGGGGAGTATGTATTTATTTTTTTTCAAAGATTTCATTTGTTTATTTGTCAGAGGGAAAGTACAAGGGGAGCGACAGGCAGAAGGAAAAGCGGGCTCCCCACTGAGCAAGGAGCCGGAAGGGGGGCTCCATCCTAGGACCCTGAAGGCAGACTCTTAACTGACTGAGCCAGCTAGGCATCCTGGGAGGGTTATTTTTAAAGCAAGAGTTCCCTTCAAACTATTTACTGGAAAGTGTAAAACAGATAAAAGTTGACTGCAGGAAGGGGAGAGAGAAGAAGGATGAAGATTACATGATGTGTAAGAACCATTCTAGATCTAAAGTTGGACATCTCTGGGTAGAAGTTACAAATCACTGTGACCGTTTCCATGTATCCTTTTTTTCCATGATGTTAGTAGCTTAATGGGGGAAATAATAACTGACTTTTATGGAGCACGTATTTTGGTTCAGGCTTTGTTCTAAGTGCTTTATGTGAATTAACTCACTTGACCCTAATGATTCTTATTCCCATTTACAAATGGGACACTTCAGTGGAATGAGGTTGGTTGATTTGCACAAGTTCAGTCGGTTAGTACATGATGGAGCTCAGATTTATATACAGTCCATTTGGCTCCAGACTTCCCCACAATACTACAGCTACATTTCATTATGCATGCAGATTTCATTCAGCATGCAAATCATTGTGCTTAGTACCTATGAAAAGTTAGAGAACTTCTTGTGATAATTTTGCTATTTATGTTTGTCTAGAGCTAGCCAACATGGAAGAAGATCCCAGATCAGCTGGAGTTGCTACCTTTGTTCTTCAAGAAGAATTTGATAGATATTCTGGCTACTGGTGGTGTCCAGAAGCTGAAACAAGTAAGGGGGTTCAAAATAATAGAAGTTAACTAAAATATTATGAGATTCAACTGCCAGTTAGTTAAGTGCTCGATGCTAAGTCCTGAATAGTAGATTATGAAGTCATGAAGATTGTATCCTATCAGTAGTTATTTAGAATATATAGGTTTTATCCTACTATAATTAATTCTAATAAAAATAAAAAAGTAATTGTATTAATACCTCAGGTCTTTAACTCTTTTTGCCAGTCTTTCATGTAGAGGCTGGTGTTAGTGGCAGTATTGGTGACAAAATAAAAAGAAAATCCTATACCCAGTGCGTTGCAGTAAAAACGTAGGATTGACTGGAGTGCATAAATGTACGGCCAGATTAGTGTATGAATGGATCAGGAAAAAGGCACAAATTCCTCCCTTTTCTGCATGAATTCACAAGTATTTTATTGCCTGTGAAACACCTTTCTCTGAAGATCCAGTTAGAAATTTGCTTTACATTTTAGCCTAATGTTTTGTACATGTATTGTATACAAAAACTAAAAACAAATCTTATGAAGCAATACTTAGCTGTATGTGTAATGCACTCTGATATTGTATATTTTTTGTTCATTGTATATTTAAATGCTTGTTATTGCCCATTAATAGATTTCATGACATAACAATGGATTGCATTTTTTGTTTTTTTAAGTAAGCTCTTTGCCCAGTGTGGGGCTTGAATTCACAACCCCAAGATCAAAAGTTACTCACTTTACTCACTGAGCGCCCCAGCAGCTCCTATTTTGAACATTTCTCTGAGGGACCATGAAAAATACTTATTTTTAAGCCATGTCTTAGATTTGGACATTCAGTTTTAAGATGTAAAATGTTTTGCCATAACTGTGTTTGTTAGAACAAGATTCTAACATGAATTAGAGAAACCATAAAAAGAAAGCTATATTCTGTTTAACTAGCATTTATATTCAGGGTGTCTGGGTGGCACAGTTGGATGGGTGTCTGACTCTGTTTCAGCTCAGGTCGTGGTGTCTGTCGGGGTCATGGAATCGAGTCCGCATCTGCTCTCACAGAGTCTCTTTGTGGCTCTCTTCCCCTCTCTTTCTGCCTCTCTCCCCTGCTCTTTCTCTTTCTCTCAAATAAATAAATAAATAATTTTTAAAAATAGCATTTATTTTGTTACAGGGAATATTATACATATAATTGAGTAATTTATTTTTCAACAAGGAATGCATTTTAAGGTATGCATGAACTGAAGTCCTAGGTGTGCTTACCCTGTTAAATATGTATAGGTACAGGGGCATCTGGCTGACTCAGTCAGTAGGGTATGTGACTCTTGAACTCCAGGTCATAAGTTCAAGCCCCATGTTGGGTGTGGAGCCTACTTAAATTAAAACAACCACCACCACTCCCCAAAAGATATAATTATCTTCAGGTTTTACCCTTCTTTAATGAGCAAAAGTGATTTAGTAGTAATTCACCTTCCTAGTGCAAAGACTAGCGAGACTTTGATATACAAAAGGCAGTGTTTTTTATACATAAATTATTTTTCACTATGGGAAATATACTACTAGAGGGAGTGGTCAGTTATGATTATTCTCTGGAATAATTATTCTAAATTTTCAATATTTAAATTCCTTTTAAAAGCTCCCAGTGGCAGCAAAATTCTAAGAATTCTATATGAAGAAAATGATGAATCTGAGGTGGAAATTATTCATGTTACATCCCCTATGTTGGAAACAAGGAGGGCAGATTCATTCCGTTATCCTAAAACAGGTACTTTATTCCATTGACATTTATATTCACTCATTTCTACTTTCCAAACAAGATTCTCTCTGTAGTCATCCAAAGGTATGGCCAAATTAGTCATTTACAGCCTTCGTAAAGATAGATTATTCATTAAGTGTCACTGAAGTAGATTTCTTAATCACAGGCTGATCTTACTTAATTCTTTTCAAAGGTTTGTAAGTGCACAAAGCTGGTTACTTCAAGACTGAAAAAAAAAAAGAGGAGTTTTTTCTAGGAAACTAAGATTTTTAAGGGATTATGTTCATAATAAGTCAATGATTTTTTTCTATTTTGCTGTTTACATGTCAATTACAAAATGATACAGAATTTCTCTTACTTATTTTGTATTGACTCTTGATGTTTTTAAGCATATATATTTTTTTGATACCTATGTTGAGAATTATGAGTTTGAATTGAATTTCTGAGATTCTTACACAGTGAGGCCCTGACTCTGCAATATTCCTGACTTAACTAAAGTATGAAAGGGATTGATCTGGCAAAATTAGTTTGAATAATTTTGATTATAGATTATTATTCATGTCTCTTTCTAAAGGCACAGCAAATCCAAAAGTCACCTTTAAGATGTCAGAAATAATAATTGATGCTGAAGGAAGGGTAAGTATAAAATGCCAAGTTGACTTTTTTGCCAGGCTAGTAGATATCTTAGATACACTTTTTAATTTTTTAAACCCATTTAACTTGCTGAGATGTCTGTGGACCATGCTTTGGAAACTTTTTGCTGGTTCCCAAGATAGGAATATAGGGATATGCATATTTACCACATCTTTCTAAAAGTTTTTCCTCTTTGCCATTGTTAATTTTCCAGATCAATATTTAAAAGACAGCATTCATTGACTAGTGACTCACCTTCTGTGTTGGATGTCCCACATTTCCCTTGTATTGCTGCTCTACATTTGGATAGTTAAATGCTTATAAGCTGAATGCACACAAGATTAATTAAAAAACAGTCTGGGTGGCTCAGTCGGTTAAGCTTCTGCCTTTTTTTAATTTTAATTTTAAGATTTTATTTATTTGTTTGACAGAGACACAGTGAGAGAGGGAACACAAGTTGGAGGGGAGTGGGAGAGGGAGAAGCAGGCTCTCCGCCAAGCAGGGAGCCTGATGCAGGCCCAATCCCAGGACCCTGAGATCATGACCTGAGCCAAAGGCAGACACAACAACAGAGCCCCAGAGGCACCCTTAAGCATCTAACTCTTGATCCCAGATCAGGTCTTGATCTCAGGGTGATGCGTCAGGTCCCACGCTGAGCTCCATGCTAGGTGTGGAACCGAATTAACAAAACAATAAAAAACCCAGTCTTCTCTTCTACACTTTAACAGCTTTATTGAGAGATAAGTCACATACAATACAGTTCACTCATTTAAAGTTTCGAATGGCTTTTAGTATATTCACAGAAGCCATCACAACAGTCAATTTTAGAACATTTTCATCATTTCATCATTCAACATTTCAGGAGAAACTCCACATCCTTTAATCATTACCTTCCAACCTTCCTGTGTCCCTTGGCACTTCATCCTAGTGAAGTGGTATGAAGTGGTATGTCATTGTGCCTTTGATTTGCATTTCCCTAGATTAATTCCATTGATCTACTTTCTGTCTGTAGATTTGTCTAATCTGGACACTTCATATAAATGTTATCATACAGTATCTAGTCTGGTTTCTTCCACTTAGCATCATATCTTCAAGCTCCATCTATGTTGCACCATGTATCAGCACTATCTTTCTTTTTTTTTTAAGTTTGTGTTAATTTATTTAATCCTTGCACCCAACATGGGGCCTGAGATCAACGGTCACATGCTCTTCCGACTGAGCCAGCCAAGCGCCCCAGCACTTTCATGCTGCTTATCACCCAAAAATATTCCACTGTGTGGCTACACCACATTTTATTTACCCGCTTACCAGTTACAATTAGGGTGTTCCACCTTTTGGCTGTTGTGAATAATGCAACCATGAATCTGTGTGTGTTTTCACTTCTCTTGATAGATACCGAGAAGTGGAATTTTTCAGTCATATGATAGCTACATGTTTATTTACCCTTTTGAGGAACTGCCAGACTGTTTACCCAAAGTGGTTATACTATTTTACATTCCCATTGTGTGAGGTTTCCAATCTCTGCATCCTCATCAACACTTCTGTTGTTTGTCGTATTTATTATAGCCATCCTAGTAAGCTTGAAGTTGTATCTCATTGTGATTTTGACTTAAATTTTCCTGATGGCTAATGACATTGAGCATCTTTTCATGTGCTTATTGGCCATTTGCATATCTTCCTTGGAGAACTATCTATCCCTTTTTTTTTTTAACTTACTTTTTGTGTTGGCTGGATTTTTAAAGGGAAAAGTTGCCATTTCACTAATATATTACACAAATCATATTTAGGCTAAAATGTTGGGAACTAGGGATTATTATTTTTCTTTCGTACTAGAGTCTAAATAAAGTGATTAAAACTTGTTTTTACCAGTTATTAGCAAGGGCTCTGTTAGTATATATAAACTCATGGGAAAAGACTTTTAGATTGTACTAATTCTTGTGCTTAGAACTTTTTTAGACACGAAGAGCTCACCAATGTAGGTAACCCACAACTTACTGCTGGTTTTGCTATATCTCTCATGCCTTTTTAAATACCTAAGTCTGAAAAAATGTCATGCTGTTAAAGATAATGATTAAGGTAGACTAGTATAAGTTACTGATATAAGTCTTCTGTAACTTGATTCCTTTTTTTTTTAATAGATTATCGATGTCATAGATAAGGAACTAATTCAACCTTTTGAGATTCTGTTTGAAGGAGTTGAATATATTGCCAGAGCTGGATGGACTCCAGAGGGAAAATAGTGCGTATGTTAAATTGTCACTCTTTTACAAGTAATTTAGAATCCAGAACTTTAGAAATGTTTGTTACTAGGCCTGTCCTTCAGTTGAAGATGCCTTCACATGTAAATTTGCAGAGTAGTTATTTCTGCACAGAGAATTTCTCCTGAGCTAAGTGAGCTTGCAGATTTGTAATCTTGTAAGCATAGGAGCATTACGTTTTTATTCTGTCTTTTACATAGCCAGTCATGGTTTCAGTACTTTCTGTGGTTAAATTGTATGACCTTAGGGCTTACATGTAAGGACGTCTGTATTTTGTTATTATATAATTTAAGCAAAATTTTTGTAGATTTTATGTGAAGGTGATTATATGTAGTTCCTAAGGTAGACAACAGGAGTTTCACAAGACTGCCAGTTGTTGACACTAAGGGGAGAAAACAATGTCATAGATCATACGTGGTTTTAGGAGTTTAAAGACAACCACTTTTTAAAAAACTCCACTCAAGCCTAACTGTAAAAAATAAGTATAGAAAAAGCTAATACTTTTAATTAGCCATTTGTAAGTGATAATTTAACATCTACCAAAGCAGTTCTTTAATTGTGATTACAGAAATAACGGATGGGTACTAGAGGAGAGAGTAGGGGAATATTCATTTTCTGAGAGATGGCTTTATTTTTGGTGCTTTTTTGTTTGTTTTGTTTAAATAGTGCTTGGTCCATTCTACTAGATCGCTCCCAAACTCGCCTACAGATAGTGTTGATCTCACCTGAATTATTTATCCCAGTAGAAGATGATGCCATGGAAAGACAGAGACTCATCGAGTCGGTGCCTGACTCTGTGACGCCACTAATTATCTATGAAGAAACCACAGACATCTGGATAAATGTATGTATGCTTTTCTGTACTTGGTTATATATTTTCTCAGAATGCTAAAGCAAGTGAAGTTTTATAGCAAACTATCAAAATGAGTCTTTTAAATTCAGAGTAAACATGAATATTATTTGCTTAGTTTGAACATTGTAAATCAAAATATTTGTAGATAGAAAGATGTCACTGAAATGACATCTCCCGGCTACAAATTTTCTCTTGTTCCCGGACACATCAGGTATTGAAAAACACCTCATCAGCGCCTCTGAGGAGGACCTGAGTGGAAATATAGAAGAGAATTTCTCTTTTAAGTTGGCAAACTATACCAAAATTTACCAGTTGGGAGTGAGTTTATCATTTTCTTAAACAAGATACAAAATAAATGAAGCCAGATCACTTCTTGGCTGAGTACAGGCTTTATATGATTCACCCTTCAACTTTTATAGTATTTCTCTTTGGAAAAGAAAAGTCATAAAATTTTGGATAAGAATAAGATTCTGTAATAAGATTTATATCATTAAACCTCATGCCATATTTCAAAGGATTATAGAGATAATGAGTAAGAAAACGCTTTTGGTCATATTTTTCTTTTTTCACCATTTGGGAATGTTTATTTCTCAGTGATGAAGTCTGTGACTAAAGTGAGATAAATCTGAAAGGACAAGATAGAATCTATATTGTAAATATACAGTACCCCTAGCACTAACAGTTACTTATGTTTCAGAATGTATTTATCAATTAATTCTTCTTTCTCTAGCTTAATTGAATTGTTTATGTAGTATTTTCATTAATGTGTATAGTAAATTAAGCTATTCATTTTACAGATCCATGACATCTTTCATGTTTTTCCCCAAAGTCATGAAGATGAAATTGAATTTATTTTTGCCTCTGAATGCAAAACAGGTTTCCGTCATTTATACAAAATCACATCCATTTTAAAGGAGAGCAAATACAAACGATCCAGTGGTGGGCTGCCTGCCCCAAGTAAGAAGTCCTTTCTTATTTAGAAAATACATCTGTTTGTTGGGGGCAGAAAGTGGGAGGGGCAGGATAATATAATGCCTCTTTTGTATACTTTATATACTCTATAAGCATCAGTACTTGCTTCATTAAATTTAATATGTAAGTGAAGCTAAAGTATAAATACATATGTGAAATTACAGGACAGTGTTCTTGATGGCTATATAAGAAACTATTGAGTAATCTCTGGGAAAGGAATTACTTATTTTTGCTTTCTACTTTTGCCTTGACTGTAATTTTTAATTTCCTTAAAGTGAGCCGAAGTCATATTTAGACTGAAAAGGCTGTTTTATTTTTATTTTTTTTTTTCTAAGATTTTATTTATTTATTTGACACAGAGAGAGAGATCACAAATAGGCAGAGAGACAGACAGAGAGAGAGATGAGGAGAAGCAGGCTCCCTGCTGAGCAAAGAGCCCAATGCGGGACTCGATCCCAGATCCCTGGGATCATGACCTGAGCTGACGGCAGAGACTTAACCCACTGAGCCACCCAGGTGCCCCTGAAAAGGCTGTTTTAAAATGTTATTTAGTTATTAGGTATTTTTACCTCCTAGTTTTGTTTTTGGTTTTTACATGCTGTGGCCTTTTTTAAGATTACTTATTAATGAGAGAGAGTGAGAGAGAGCAGCATTGTGAGGCAGAGAGCATGAGTCAGGGAGAGGAGCAGAGGAAGAGGGAGAAGCAGCCTCCCCTCCGCTGAGCAGGGAGCCCAACATGGGGCTCCATCCCAGGACACTGAGATTATGACCTGAGCAAAAATTAAAAGTCAACTGCTTAACTGACTGAGCCACCCACGCGCCCCTCCTTTTTTTTTTCTTTTTTCTTTTCAATACTGTCTGCATCTACACTGAAGCTAATATTATAGCTCTTCAGATTGATACAATTATGTTGTCCAATTCTGCCCCTCAACCACTGGCAACTACTTTCTGTCTGTATGATTTTGACTATTCTAGATACTTCATATAATTGGGATTATACAGTATTTGCCCTTTTATGTCTATCCTCACTTTGCATAATACCCTCAAGTTTTATCCATGTCATAGTGCATGTGAAAATGTCCTTCCTTTTTAAGGCTAAATAAAAGCTCTATGTAGAGACAACGTTATGTCTTCCATTCATCTCTCTGCAGACACTTGGGTTCCTTCCACATTTTGGCTATTGTGACTAACGCTGCTATGAGCATGGGTGCACAGACACCTGTTTTGAGACCCTGCTTTCAGTTCTTTTGGGTGTATACCCAGAAGTGAAATTACTAGATCAAGTGGCAGTTCTATTTTTAATATTTTGAGGAACCACCATACTCTTTTCTGTGGCAGCTGCACCATTTTACATTCCTATTAGCAGTGCACAAGGGCTCCAGTTCATCAGCATCCTTGCCAACACCTGTTATTTTTCTGTGTGGTATGTTTGTTTGTGTGTTTGGATATAGCCATCCTAGTGAAGTGGTATGAAGTGGTATGTCATTGTGCCTTTGGTTTGCATTTCCCTAATGACTAGTAACATTGTGCATCTTTTCATTTGTCATTATCCATTTCTATGTCTTCTTTGGAGAAATGTCTGTTTGAATCCTTCGCCAACTTTGCAAAAACTTTGCATGTTTTTCTCAACAAGGCCTTTTAAATAACCTTCTTATTTGGGAAACGTGAGCTACATCTTAGGGCTAACAAAATAAATACTGCCTATGACTCTCTTCCTTTCCTCGGCCTAATTTTTTTAAGGCAGACTGGATCTTGTATATCCAAGGCAAAGAATTTCTTCCTTGAGAGCCTTAGTTTAACTTGACCCTTAGTGTGACATTGCCCTTACCAGCTCCTCTATTGTTGATAAATTAAATTCGCTTAAGAAATTACAGAAATTTTAGTGCATGAGCAGCAGGGAAGGAGGAGAAACAGACTCCCCACTGAGCAGGGAACCCAATGCAGGACTCGCTACTAGGACCCTGGGATCGTGACCTGAGCCGAAGGGAGACGCTTAACCAACTGAGCCACCCAGGAACCCTCCAGAAATTTTAGTGATGAAGACGGGTCAAAGAGCTGTGAATAGTAATTAATTAACTAAAACAGTATTTGGGGAACAGTGACAAAATGTTGATTACTTAAAATTGTATAATTTAAAATTTGAAGAATGTAGGAAGTTAACATTCGTCTCTAAAGCCTGGCCTCTTTGTTCCTTCTCAGTGTCTCTTTCTGGGCCCCTCAGTTTATGTACCTCTTCGTTCCCTTCCACTCCTTTCTTCTTAGACTTTCTTGTTCCAAATCTTCCTTTTTCCTTGATACCACTTCATCTTCCTCTTCCGTCTTCTTCCTCAAGTGGCTATAATGTGAAACAATCAGTACTTGTTTCATATATATATCAAATAATACTTACATAGATTTCCTGGACATAAAATTTAAAGTACTAAGTTGAATTTTTATGTCTAAGAAAAAAATAAATCAACTTCTTTAACCTTACAGGGACCCTAGTTAAGACTCCCATACCATCTCACCATCTCACCATCTCAGTCTGTCCCTGTCTATCTCTTCCCACAATGCTATTAGGCAAAGAGAAATGGTTTCCATTTTTTAACCTCCTGCTTCGGCCACCAGCCACCGAGAGAGTTGTCTTTACCCAGACAGAATCTCTTAAAGACAAATGGGGCATGTTGGCATTTACCATGGTAATACCCAGTTTATTTTTGGCAGATGAGGAACAATTGTATAAAAATTTTTCTTTTGTGGCTTTTTAAGTAGTTCATTGCATTTCTAGAGAAAATGCCTTGTCAACCAACCCATTAGACTTCTAGGTCTAGGAATACAGTTGCTTTTGAGTTCTTTTCTCGCTTTGCCATCAGAATCTATTTTGCTGGGGCTCCTGGGTGGTTCAGTGGGTTGAGGGCTCTGCCTTTGGCTCAGGTCCTGGGATGGAGCCCCACATTGGGCTCTCTGCTCAGCGGTGAGCCTGCTTCCCCCGCCCCTCTCTGCCTGCATCTCTGCCTGCTTGTGATCTCTGTCTGTCAAATAAATAAAATCTTAAAAGAAAAAATAAGCTATTTTGCTGTTTTTACTTGATTTAGAGGGATCCTTCTACCATTATTCCATTGTATTGTGAAGACTCATAACTTGGAATTTTTTTAACTATAGACTTTTATTAAAGTAAGGTGAAATTCACATAACACTAAATTAACCACTTTAGAATAAACATTTTTTAACTTATTTATTTATTTATTTATTTATTTATAAACATATAATACATTTTTATCCCCAGGGGTACAGGTCTGCGAATCTCCAGGTTTACACACTTCACAGCACTCACCATAGCACATACCCTCCCCAATGTTCATAACCCCACCTCCCTTTTCCCAACCCCCCTCTCCCCATCAGCCCTCAGTTTGTTTTGTGAGATTTAAGAGTCACTTATGGTTTGTCTCCCTCCCAGTCCCAAGTTGTTTCATTTATAGAATAAACATTTTAAACAAACATTTTATTTATTTATTTTTTTTTAGAGATTTCTATATTTATGGTTGGGGAGGGTTCAATGGGGAGAGGGAGAGTGAGAATCTCAAGCCGACTCCCCACTGAGTGTGGAGCCTGTCTTGGGGCTCAGTCTCAACAGCCATGAGATCATGACCTGAGCTGAAATCAAGAGTCTGAGGCCTATGGGGCGCCTGGGTGGCTCGGTGGGTTAAAGCCTCTGCCTTCGGCTCAGGTCATGATCCCAGGGTCCTGGGATCGAGCCCCGCATCGGGCTCTCTGCTCAGCGGGGAACCTGCTTCTCCCTCTCTCTCTGCCTGCTTCTCTGCCTACTTGTGATCTCTGTCTGTCAAATTAATAAATAAAATCTTAAAAAAAAAAATGCTGTTTAAAGAGTCTGAGGCCTAGCCGACTGAGCAACCCAGGCATCCCTTGAACAAACTTTTTTTTTTTTTTTTTTTTTTTTTGACAGAGAGAGATCACAAGTAGACGGAGAGAGAGGTAGGCAGAGAGAGAGAGAGAGAGGGAAGCAGGCTCCCTGCTGAGCAGAGAGCCCAATGCGGGACTCGATCCAGAACCCTGAGATCATGACCTGAGCTGAAGGCAGCGGCTTAACCCACTGAGCCACCCAGGCACCCTGAACAAACATTTTTAAATGAATAGTGGCAGGGCACCTGCCTGGCTTAGGTGGTGGAGCATATGACTCTTAATGTCAGTGTCTTGAGTTCAAGCCTCATGTTGGGCATAGAGATTACTTTTTTATGAAAATTAAAACATTAAGAAAAATAAGATGAACAGTGGCATTTAGTACATTCCTACTGTTGTGCAGTCACCACCTATGTCTAGTTTCAAAACATTTTCATTATCCCAGATATAACTTGAATTGTTTAACGTAGAGTAATATTAGAGTAATATTCTTTGTTGTTTCATTTTCTTATAGTCTGATACAGAGTGCTGAATGATAACTATGTTTATCTTTAGGTGATTTCAAGTGTCCTGTCAAAGAGGAAATAGCAATTACCAGTGGTGAATGGGAAGTTCTGGGCCGGCATGGATCTAACGTATGCTCTTTTATTTTCCTGATATGTTTGGTCAACATTTGCTGTGTTTATGCAGTATAAAAAAGCTGTAGTACAACTTCATATGACCCCAGTGTTTTGACAATATTAAGTTAGGGCCTAGAAGAACTCAAGTTTTAGAAAGGAAGAATCTTAGTTTAAATTATAAATCACCCATTTTATAGCCCTGGTATTCAATGTGTTCTGGTTACTTAGGTTCACCATTTTCAAATATAGTGTTGCTGCTTAATAAGGAAAGGGCTGGTCCATATTTTCTGAGTCTGCCAAAGTTGTAAGTTGAGATATTGTTTGAAAATTATTTTTGTATCTCTCTTGGATGGCTCATGTCATTTCTACTTTAGAAATTGCATTTAACTACTTCTGAGGTAGTGCTTCTCTTTCACTTACCTGTTTATCTTATCTCACAAATTTAAAGTTCTATCCAGCAACTTCAAAGAGTGGTGGACATATACACAGAGTGCAGGTTGATACGGAAAAGGAGGAAAACCCACCCTCTTTCCTCTTAGCATGCAGCTTTCTGTAGCAATTCAATGAAGTCTAATTATTTTTCCTTTTGCCTTTTATAGTACCTTGTGTTTTATTTGTACTTTCAGTTAGGTGGTCAGTTTCCTGAGAACTCTAAGAACTCCACCCTTTATGTGTGTGATACATTCAGTTAAGTTGATGTATATGCTACCAGGATTTAGGGAAGGCCTTTGATTTCCTCAAACTGATTTGGAGATTTATTAAAGGATTATGTGTACTGGCTGCTATAGAAGTCACTTGGTGGTAAAGGAGAAAAAGTGAAGATCTGGGCTTCAGGTTTGGTTTTATTGGTAAAAACTTTAGAATATCACAAGTAACCATTAAAGTCTAATGTCCACTGAGAGTCTCACATGGCCTTCTGGTTATATATCCAAATATATCTTTTCTGTCTAAGGAAATTGGATGTTATTATCATTTGAGAACAGTCTTACTGTGGATAATAAAAAATTATACTATTGTAAAGTTCCTGCTGTGTAATGGTTGGATAATACTGAGGGAACCCACAGAATTGTATTTACATAGATCAGACTCTTATTTAGTGTTCTTCTCTTTTTTTCTGTCATGCTTACTTATGTAATGTGTTTGTGTCTCCCTTTCTTACTCTTCCATATCCCCTCTATCCTCACCTTATTTTTTTATATATATTATTTATTTATTTGACAAAGATCGCAAGTAGGCAGAGAGGCAGGCAGAGAGAGAGAGGAGGAAGCGGGCTCCCTGCTAAGCAGAGAACCCGATGTGGGGCTTGATCCCAGGACCCTGGGATCATGACCGGAACCGAAGGCAGAGGCTCTAACCCACTGAGCCACCCAGGTGCCCCTGGCCTTATTTTTTTTTAAGTTACATTTTCCTCTGCTTTTGCCAGTGACCTTATTCCCACCCAAAGATTTTGAATGGCAATAATTGGGTAAAGCTTTGAGCCTTTTAAGCCCATGTTCTCCTCAGTGTTGGAGAGTGGTTCTCAAAGTATGGTCCTTGGACCAGCTGCACAGCCTAAGCATCGCCTGGGAACATTTTAGAAACGTAAATTCTTGTGTCCACTCCAGACCCTCTGAATCAGAAATTCTGGTGGCAGAACCCAGCAGTTTGTTTAACAGACCTCTCAAGGTGATTCTGATACTTCTGTTTAATAAAAGTAGTCACTTGAAGTAAAGAAAGAACCTTTAAATCAGGGGAGAAATTAACCAGTAATTTCTCCAGTTTTGAAAGGTCAGCTGCTAGGTCAAGAGCAGAACCTATCCTAACCATTTGCGCAGATTGACACATGCCTGTGAAACTTCATGAATGTTTGTTCTGGCATTTCCTCTCTCTTGTATCCTTTCTGTATATGTCACTACTTAATCTCAACTGTGTTTCTTTCTATACCTGTGTGTGCTAAAATATAATTAATAATGAAGAAACAACTTCTTGGAGAAAATGTGGCATTTTAAAATACTTGCTTTTGGAAATGTATCTTTGTTTTCTTTGCTGTGTAAAAAAATTTGAATTTCATTAAACACTGTTTGAGTATACTGGTAGAAGATTTTTTAAAGGGACAATAAAAGCCATTTATTTAGACTCCTATAATTTGTGAAGAATATTAAATGACTTCAGCTGTGAGTTTACTTACAGTTTTTTTGAGTTCTGAATGAAGACTTAAAAGATTTTTTTTAAGGATTTTATTTATTAGACCCAGAGAGAGAGATCATAAGTAGGCAGAGAGGCAGGCAGAGAGAGAGGGGAAGCAGGCCCCCCGCCGAGCAGAGAGCCCGATGTGGGGCTCAATCCCAGGACCTGAGATCATGACCTGCGCCGAAAGCAGAGGCTCAACCCATTGAGCCACCCAGGTGCCCCAAGACTTAAAAGATTTTATCCATACTTATTTATAAACTATACCAGTATTAAAATTGTAATTGAGTTCTGTTACTTCCCAACCCCGTAGATAAAGTACTTTTGTAAGTTTGTAAAAAAAAAAAAAAAGAAAAACCAAAAAAAGTATTGCCTAAGATAATACTGCACTGAGAAATATGCAGGTTTCTAAAATTAGACTCTTATATATGCATGAATGGTTGACCTAAGCTGCGATATAGGTATGTTTTTTCCCTGTAAAGTGTTGTAATTTTAATGAAATAACTCTTGCATTTTAAGAAAAGCCCACATTTCAACCACATAGGAAACTAACAATAGCATGCAATTCAAATGTCCTTTTTCCTTGTGGACAAAATCTATTCTTAGGTAAAAGTCATAAGCAAAACCAGCTCAGGTTTATTAACATTGGTGGCAAAATTTTTTAAGAGGCACAAGTCAAAGGGTGACTCAAATGATTCTAAATAAAATTGGGAATTGTTTGTTGAATTACTAAGCTGGCCAGTGTCCTGCTAGCACTGATTTTTCTTTTTTTTTTCTTTTCACAGATCCAGGTTGATGAAGTCAGGAAGCTGGTATATTTTGAAGGCACCAAGGACTCTCCTTTGGAACATCACCTATACGTGGTCAGTTATGTAAACCCTGGAGAGGTGACAAGGCTGACCGACCGTGGCTATTCCCACTCTTGCTGCATCAGCCAGGTATTAAGTCCCTGTTGGAAAAGAGTTTCCTATCATATAAAAACCTTCTGCTCTTGACATACTCCTTTAGAATAATGTAAAAATCAGTGAAATTGGCCTGCTGAAGTCTGATCCTCTGAGGAAAAACTTTAAAAAGTCTACCTTTAGGGGCGCCTGGGTGGCTCAGTGGGTTAAAGCCTCTGCCTTCGGCTCAGGTCATGATCTCAGGGTCCTGGGATCGAGCCCCACGTTGGGCTCTCTACTCGGTGGGGAGCCTGCTTCCCCTACTCTCTCTGCCTTCCTCTCTGCCTACTTGTGATCTCTCTCTCTCTGTTAAAAAAAAAAAAAGTCTACCTTAAAAAAAAATTGTTTATTTGAGAGAAAGCCAGAGAGTGCACACAAGCAGGGGGGAGGGGCAGAGGAGAGTGAGAAGGAGGCTCTTAGCTGAGCAGGAAGCCCAATGTGGTTCTCTTGCAGGACCCTGAAATCATGACCTGAGCCTAAGGCTGACGCTAAACGAACTGAACCACCCAGGCGCCCCCAAAAAGTCTACTCTTAACTTCAGCATTGTATATGGACATAAATGGTCCAACTCTAACCGTACTCCTGCTCTAGCACCAGGACAGATGTAGCACCTTTTTATTTTTCCATGGGGAAAAAGTAATTGTTTCTCCTTTCTCTAGCATTGTGACTTCTTTATAAGTAAGTATAGTAACCAGAAGAACCCACACTGTGTGTCCCTTTACAAGCTGTCAAGTCCTGAAGATGACCCAACTTGCAAAACAAAGGAATTTTGGGCCACCATTTTGGATTCAGCAGGTACTCATTTTCCTGAACCCAATTTTATGCAGGATTTGTATATAAGTGCACTAAACCCATTTCATAGGTCCACATTTCTCAATTCTCACCACCACTTGGCCCTGAGCTTCTGAGTTCTGATTGATCCCACCCTTCCTGTTCTATCAACCACCAGATAAGATGGGTTACCTCCCATTCCAAGCAAGAGCAGGTTTTTGGAAGCCTTTTTGAAGTTTTTAAATTTCATTTTATTTTTTATTTAAGCAATCTTTACACCCATTGTGGGGCTCAAACTCATGACCCCTGGATCAGGAGTCACACGCTCTTCCAACTGAGCCAGCCAAATGCCCCTGGAGGGCTTTTTTGAAAATAAGAATAAAATAGTCACAATATCAGCTAAAAAATGATTTGTTCACATGTTTGGGTAATTTCCCAGCTAAACAGATGAAGAAAATGTACATGAAACTAATAAGACTGAGCAGGGAAGCTGCAGCTTCAGGGAATAACGAGCTGGTAGCTTTCTTAACTTTTTAAGCACTTACCGTGGCCATTTTAATAAAAGATAGAACACTTGTTCTATAGGGAGTGAATAGCACTGTGAATTACCTATTTTTTAAATGCTTGATTTCTTAAACAAAAAATGTTATGTATCAAATCCTTTTTCCTGTTAAGCATTTTCCTTCATGAATAGCTCCTGAGGGATTAACAAAGTAGTGCAAAACCACAGCGCATGTTCCAGTGTCCACAGGTAGATTTGTAATATGGTGATGATCTCTGCTTAGACTGTGACATCATCCAGTGTACAGAGACTTAGGACAGGTCTGTATAGCTTTGTTAAACCAAATACTGATCATCACTTTCATTTTTTTCTGGGTCCTGGTTAAGCTTACTCTCTGGTGATCAGAAACAAATGTTTATTGAGCACCTGCTGTGAGCAAGTTAAACTGAGTTAAATTTGTGCTTCCAGTTTCTGGTCAGATATATGGCTTAACCATCATTAAGTTATATTGAACCAAGCACAAAGTGTTTGTATACTTCTGTATCTAAACACCTCCTAGGCTCTAAGGATTATTCAGATTATTGTGTACCTCTTGTTGAAATAATTTAATATAAATGTTCATTTAATTTTCTTTCTTAAAGATAAATGTTCTTGAGTAATTTCTTATCACCTGTAAGGGGGATGGTCATTTATTTGGGGGGGAGGGGAGTTGTGGGATCATGGTTTTTTGTCCTTGCTCTCAGATTGCAGAGAACTCCTTTTATGTACCTTTTTTTTGTTATCTCCTCATAGGTCCTCTTCCTGACTACACCCCTCCAGAGATTTTCTCTTTTGAAAGTACTACTGGATTTACATTGTATGGGATGCTGTACAAACCTCATGATCTACAGCCTGGAAAGAAATACCCCACTGTGCTGTTCATATATGGTGGTCCTCAGGTGGGTGTATTTCCTTATTTTATTTAATTTTCACTCCAGTATAGTTAATATATACTGTTATATTAGTTTCAGATATACAGTATAGTGATTGAGCAATTCTCTACATCACCCAGTGCCCATCATTACAGCTGCACTCCTTAATCCCCATCACTCATTTCGCCTGTCTTCCCACCTACCTTTGAGGTGGGCATATTTGTATATATACATGTGAGTGTGTTTAGGTGCTTTGTTTTTTAAATGTCTAGTCAGTTCAAGTTAAGAGCATTGTTGGGCCTCTGCTGTTACTGACTTTGGCTTGTGTTCTAATTCCTGTTTAGAAGTTGGGTTTTGTTACATGGCTAATTTATAAAGCAGTGTCAGTTTCTTAATTTACAGTAGGACTGTAACTGTCATGGGGAATGGAATATTCATGTCAGCAGATAAATACATTACCTTTTATGTAGAGAAGAAACTTGTTTGGGAAGTGAAATTAAGTAGTTAACTGTCTTGGTAAATAAAAAGAGTTTTTTGTTTTGTTTTGTTTTTAAAGATTTTATTTATTTATTTGACAGAGAGAGATCACAAACAGGCAGAGAGGCAGGCAGAGAGAGAGGAAGGGAAGCAGGCTTCCTTGTGAGCAGAGAGCCCGATGCGGGGCTCGATCCCAGGACCCTGAGATCATGACCTGAGCCCAAGGCAGCGGCTTAACCCACTGAGCCACCCAGGCGCCCCAATAAAAAGAGTTTTAATAGATATTTTCAGAAGACTTGGTAGCCTGAATTCCATCTCTTCATTCTAAGTCTGTATCTCTCAAGCAGACCAGAATACTTTTACCATCTCGGTAAGGCAACTGCTACAGTACCATTCAGCATTGTAAGAAATTTACACCTGAATTTTCCTTTTTCTTGATTATATTTTAGCATGTGAATATTAAGTAAATCCTGTTGACTATCAGAGTAAGGTATTTGGGGTATGTGCATTCGTTAATTGGCACTTTTAAAAAATGTTTATTGATTATATTATCTTACTGTTGGGGCCTTAAAGAAATAGAATATAGGGGGCGCCTGGGTGGCTCAGTGGGTTAAAGCCTCAGCTTTCAGCTCAGGTCATGATCCCAGGGTCCTGGGATCGAGCCCCACGTCGGGCTCTCTGCTCTGCAGGAAGCCTGCTTCCTCCCCTCGCTCTCTCTGCCTGCCTCTCTGCCTGCCCCTCTGCCTACTTGTGATTTCTCTCTCTCTGTCAAATAAATAAAATCTTTAAAAAAAAAAAAAAGAAAGAAAGAAATAGAATATAGTTATCCTGTTTTTATAATGCAGTTCTTGCCTCCATAAATATCCTTTATAATTATATCCAGTTAATATCTGGAAAGGTATCTGGATGCTAAGACATCCAAAAAGTAGGGATCCCTGGCTGGCTCAGTCAGCAGAGCACGTGACTGTTGATCTTGGGGTCATGAGTTCAAGCCCCACGTTGGGTGTAGTACTTTAAAAATAGAAAAGAAAAAGACATACAAAAAATAACATAAAAGCAAAATAACTGCATAAGCCACAAAATCTCAGCAATGACAGTCATAGATCAAGTTAAATCACTTTGCTATCGTTAATTGTGTTTTATAAACAAAACATGATTCACATTTGTATTATACTCATCTATACATAAATGATAAACAAAACTATAAATAGTCAAATTAGCCTTCTGTTAAAAACTTGAAGCCAAATCTTTGTAAACTTTAAAAAAAAAGTCTTGGGGTGCCTGCGTGGCTCATTTGGTTAAGTATTTGACTCTTGATTTTGGCTCAGATTGTGATCTGAGATTCATTAGTTCGAGCCCTAGCCCTCTACTTGCATAGTCTCTCTCTCAAATGAATAAATACTTAAAAAATAAAGGCTTAATACAAAGAAATTTAAGAAAGAAATTATAAGACACTCTCAGAAGCTTTACATGTTCTGGTATATTATTTTTATATTAAGGCTAAGTAAGTAAGAAGTGAGTAAGAAGGATGTTTCTCCTTTCCAGTGAAGAAATGATATATGATATATGTGACAAATACACTTTAAGACGAACTGGTTATGTGGATCTTTAAGACTAAAGGATTCCTTTACATTATTCCATGTTACTAATTATGTTTTAAAAGCCACAGCATGTGCCTAGATGGCTCAGTAGGTCAAGCATCTGCCTTCAGTTTAGGTCATGATCCCAGAGTCCTGATATTGAGCCTGCATCAGGCTTCCTGCTGGTTGGGGAACCTGCTTCTCCCTCCTCTTTTGCTGCTCCCCCTGCTCGTGCTTGCTCTCTCTTTCAAGTAAAAAAATAGTAAATAGGGCGCCTGGGTGGCTCAGTGGGTTAAAGCCTCTGCCTTCGGCCCAGGTCATGATCCCAGGGTCCTAGGATCGAGCTCCACATCAGGCTCTCTGCTCTGCGGGGAGCCTGCTTCCTCCTCTCTCTCTCTGCCTGCCTCTTTACCTACTTGTGATCTCTGTCTGTCAAATAAATAAAATCTTTAAAAAATAGTAATAAATAAAAATATTTTTTAAAAGGTTTTTTTATTTACTTGACATAGAGATAGAGGGCACAGTAGGCAGAGTAGCAGGCAGAAGGAGGGAGAAGCAGGCTCTGCTCAGCAGGGAGCCCGATGCAGGGCTTGATCCGAGGACCCTGGTAGTATGACCTGAGTCGAAGGCAGCTGCTTAACTGATGGAGCCACCCAGGTGCCCCTAAAAATAAATTTTTGATTAAATCTAATTATTAGTCCAAATCATGTTCCTTCTTGGTGTATATTCAGGTCAAAGTGGGAATCTACTGATTGGCAACAGTGTCACAATTTATAACATGAAGTGAATTACTTTGTCACTAAATGTAGCAATGTCTATAGTTGGACAAAAGTGAAATCCAAGAAAAGCCAATATATCTGATTAAAGTCATCTAGGGTTAGTTCTTTGAACTCTTTATTAATAACAGCTGTATGTTTTAAAATGTTTATTTAACAAATCCTTGTGATGTTTCGTATGTGCTCGACACTGTTTTATAAATACAAATGAACAAGAAAACGGGCTGAGTGATAGCAGGACACAGGTTTTGTAGAACTGGTACTGAAGGAGACTTCTGAATTCTCAGTGGCAAAGGCCATTATGTTTAAGTACCTTACTTCAGAAATAGCAGACCTCTGGCTGCAAAGGCATAAACACTCGCTCTTGGGGCACATGTTCATATCAGGCAGTTGGGCCAATTTTGTGTGTGAAAACAGGCAAAGAAGTGAAGTAGTTTTAAGATTTAATTATTTGAGGGGCTCCTGGGTGGCTCAGTGGGTTAAAGCCTCTGCTTTCGGCTTGGGTCATGATCCCAGGGTCCTGGGATCGAGCCCCATGTCGGGCTCTCTGCTCAGCAGGGAGCCTGCTTCCTCCTCTCTCTCTCTCTCTCTGCTTGCCTCTCTGCCTACTTGTGATCTCTCTCTGTCAAATAAATAAATAAAATCTTTAAAAAAAAAAAAAGATTTAATTATTTGAGAGAGAGAGAGTGAGTTCGAGCACATGGGGCAGGGAGAGGAGAGGAGGGGGGCAGAGGGAGAGGAAGAGAGAGTCCTCAAGCAGACTCCCTGCTGAGCACAGAGCCAGACATGGGGCTTGGTCCAGGACCCTGAGACCAGGAGCTGAGCAGAAACCAAGAGTTGGACACCCAACGGACTGTGCCACCCGGAAGGGACCCGGAAGTTGTTTTCTTTAAATATTCATATTTGTCTTCTGTGCCTACTATTTCTTTTTTCAACTCCTTTCCTTTTTGCCCCTCCTCCCAAGAGAGAAAGGGAAAACACTGTTAACTATACTGGAATTAAAATTTTTTTTAAAAATTTAAAAAAAAAAAGAAAGGGAAGACATCATTCTCCTATCTCCATTTTTCATTCATTTATTCAGCAAAAAGTCATTGAGTTCCTATTATGTGGCTATTGTTCTAGGCTGTGAGGATACCGTAGCAAACAAATCGGACTAATGTCCCACCCTCATGGAGTTTAATGAGGGAAATAATAAATGACTAGATATATAAATGATGTAACTTAATATAATGAAAGTGCTATGTATAATTATTGGGAAAGGGGATGGCAAAGAGACTAAAATGGGAGTTCTGGTAGGAAGTTCAGGGAAGGTCTTTGAGGGTATGTACGTAAGATGAGGAGTGAATCACCTTAAAGATCTGAGGGAAGAGCATTCCAGATGGAGGCAACAGTAAATGTCAAGGTCCTGGGATTAGAATCAAGTTGGTATAGCTGATAATAAGGTTAGAGTATAGTGCACAAGTAGAGATTGGGTATTAGGTAATGTCAGAGAAATAGCCAAGGGCTAGATGATGTAAAATCTTAAAAGGCAATGGTAAGGATTTTAGAATAAGGTCTAAACTCTTTACCAGTTGGAGGGAGATAAGCTATAAAGTCTTATGTAATTTACATTTTAAAATCATCCCTCTGCTACTGTGTGAATAGACTGTAGGAGGACAAGAGTAGAAACAGGAAGACCAGTTTCGCAGTTGCTACAGAGGTACTGGATATCCAGAAATTCAAAAAGAGAAGATTCTTTCTCCCTCTGCCTACTGCTCCCCCTGCTTATGCCCTCTCTCTCTGTCTGACAAATAAGTAAATAAAATCTCTACATAAAAAGAGAAGATTCTTTACACATAGCATGCACAACCTAGTCTATCCTAATAAATGCTCAGTATGTATTTATTGTGTGAAGATGGTGTTGACTCTTATTTAAATTGCTGAATTGGTTTTCCCGTTAGTTTCAGCCAGGAAAAGAACTTTTCATTTTTAAGGCACCTGCGTGGCTCTGTCTCTTAATGTCCCACTCTTGGTTTTGGCTCAGGTCATGATCTAACAGTTGTGAGACTGAGCCCTGCTTTTAAGATAGAGCCCTGCATAGATCTCTGTGCTCGGGGGGAGTCTGCTTTTGATTCTCTCTCTCCCTCTTCCTCTCTCCCCAACTCACTCTCTCTCTAAATAAATAAATTTTTAAAAAACAAAATAAGGGGCACCTGGGTGGCTCAGTGGGTTAAGCCTTTGCCTTCAGCTCAGGTCATGATCTTGGGGTCCTGGGATCAAGCCCCACATTGGGCTCTCTGCTCAGCAGGAAGCCTGCTTTCCCCTCTTTCTGCCTGCCTCCCTGCCTACTTGTGATCTCTGTCTGTCAAACAAATAAAATCTTTTTTAAAAAAACAGCAACATGAAAACTTCTTTCATTTTTGCCAGAATTTTCTTTGTCATTGTTTAATGTTTGTCTTCATTTCCACCAAACCCTAACCTTCTCTAAGTTTTTCTGTATTAATTAAAGTCCTCTGAGTGACTGGGTGGTTCAGTCATTAAGCATCTGCCTTCAGAGTCCTGGGATCAAGCCTCTCATTGGGCTCCCTGCTCTGCAGGAAGCCTGCTTCTCCCTCTCCCACTGCCCCTGCCGGTGGTGTTCCCTCTCTCATTGTGTCTCTCTCTATGTCAAATATATAAATAAAGTCCTCTTTTAGGGGCACCTGGCTGGCTCAAAAGAGCATGTGACTCTTGATCTCGGGGTCATGAGTTCAAGCTCCATGTTGGATGTAGAGATTACTTAAATAAAAAACTTTAAAAAAAGTAGTCCTCTTTTCTCTAGTTTTGTTTTGTTTTGTTTGAAGATTTCATTTATTTATTTGACAGAGATCACAAGTAGGCTGAGAGGCAGGCAGAGAGAGAGAGAGGAGGAAGCAGGCTCCCCGCTGAGCAGAGAGCCTGATGCGGGACTCAATCCCAGGACCCTGAGACCACGACCTGAGCCAAAGGCAGCGGCCCAACCCACTGAGCCACCCAGGCGCCCCCTCTTTTCTCTAGTTTATTTCTGTTAAGGCACTAAACTTGTGTTTAGTTTCTCAGTCATTTTGAAGCATGATAGTGTGGTAAGTGGTTTAAGAATTATCCTACCTTTTGCACTGATTTGTATAACAGGAAAAAGGAAACTGAACTGGTCGCAGTATTTCATTAAAATATTAAATTTTTCTGCTACTGGTCAGGGACAACCCCAGAAGAGACTTGTAGGAAAGAAAAATGATCTTAATATCCTTGTCTCCGTCATTTGAATGACACACTTCTTCAGGGTAGCAATAATGATTTTAGTAACTTTTTTTTTTAAAGATTTTTATTTATTTACTTGAGAGAGAGAGATCACAAGTAGGCAGAGAGGCAGGCAGAGAGAGGTGAGGAAGCCGACTCACTGCTGAGCAGAGAGCCCAATGCGGGGCTCAATCCCAGGACCCTGGGATCATGACCTGAGCCAAAGGCAGAGGCTTAACCCACTGAGCCACCCAGGTGCCCCTTTAGTACCTTTTTCTATGGGGCAGTTTAAATCTCTTGTCTTGTATGTAATGAGTATCTTGGTTTTAAAGTCTATAGTTGCTCAGTAATTCCCCTGGACCTTGACTATAAAGTTGAAAAAGAAAAAGGAACAACATAAACATGAGAAATTTAAGTTAACTTAAAAATGAATGAGGGAGGGGCGCCTGGGTGGCTCAGTGGGTTAAGCCGCTGCCTTCGGCTCAGGTCATGATCTCAGAGTCCTGGGATCGAGTCCCGCATCGGGCTCTCTGCTCAGCAGGGAGCCTGCTTCCCCCTCTCTCTCTGCCTGCCTCTCCATCTACTTGTGATTTCTCTCTGTCAAATAAATAAATAAAATCTTTAAAAAAAAAAAAAATGAATGAGGGAGAGGGGGAATCGGAGAGTTGCTAATCGCCTAGTACAGAGTCTCAATTATGCAAGATGAATAAGTTCTAGAGATTAGTCCAACGTTGTCCTATAGTTCATGATACTGTATTGTACATTTAAAATTTTGTTAAGAGGGTACATCTTGTGATGTGTTCTTGCTACAAGAAAATAAAATTTTATTTTAAAAGCAAAATAATACAAAAGATTCAAGCTTTCTACTTTCCACAGCATCCTGCCTCTTAATGCTTTTTTATGCTACCATATAATAAATTTCACTGAAGTTGTATTTCTTCCTCAGGTGCAGTTGGTGAATAATCGATTTAAAGGAGTCAAGTATTTCCGCTTGAATACCCTAGCCTCTCTGGGTTATGTGGTTGTAGTGATAGACAACAGGGGATCCTGTCACCGAGGGCTTAAATTTGAAGGCGCCTTTAAATACAAAATGGTGTGTGAGCATACAAACATTTTTCTTTTAAAGACATTTACATTTTGTGTTTCATTGTTTGGTATGAAATCTCAGAGAGGAAGTTGGGAAAAGGGGCTGTGAATGAGTGAGAGAGAGAGAGAATGTGTGTGTGTGTGTGTGTGTGTGTGTGTGTGTTAGAGTTCAGGGTTGGGAGGGAAGATGCAACTTGATATTCAGTAGTCTAGCTCACGTCTACCTGTTTACCTGTATATAACTTCGGGGAGCTGAGATAGAAACACTTTTACAGAGAAATACCCTTTCTTTCTATGTTGTATATCCAGCTTAGCCAGAAAGCAGCACCATAGTTTTCAGCATCCTGTGCCCTATTGAGAGGAATAATTGAGATTTGTTCTGTCCTCTGTGAAGAGAGAAACCAACTGGTTAGTGCCTTCCTTGTGACAAGCCTCTTTCTCTCTACAGGAAGCTTTAAATGCTACCTTTTAGAGATGCCCCATGTCCTTTCTGCTGCTTTGGGAAATGATGAGAATCCGATGTTCCTTTTACACAGTAAGGCAGTTACTGTGTTTGCCAGTGTATTGGACATGCTGAGTAAGACATGGGATTTTCTCCCACAGCCAGTTCTTTGACCTTATGTTGTATTCTCATGTAAGTTTTTTTGTTTTTATTTTTGTTTTTGGCTCAGTGAAGTGAGATTGTGTGCACTGGCAGGCCTAGTAATACAAACAAGGTGGTGGTGGTAGGAATTAGGACTTAATAGGACATTAAAGAAGTAGTGTATGTTCAGTTCCTAGATGTAGATGATGGGGAAATAGGAGGATAAGACCTCAAGAGTGATTCCTTCTGCTTTACTGCATTAAGTTTTAAAAAGAAGTAAATTTAGTCAACCACTTAAGGGGGCTGATTTTTTGTCTTTGGGTATAGGAAGGCTTGTTACAAGGAAGATGCTGACCTCTTAGCAGACAACAGAACAAATGGAAGGGGGAAATACCCGTATAGTGAGGGACAGTTTGGGTCTCAGTAGGAAAGAACTTTGTGACTAAGGGGTAACTAAACTCTAGGACTGACTAGCAACAGAAACTATAGGCCCCTATCTCTAAATAGAGTTTAAAACAATTCTTTTTTGGGCAACAGAATCTCAATTGATAATTAATTCTTTAAAAACTACAGGTATTTTTAGTAAAATCCATTTTCAGCTTTAAAAACACTCTGGTAATGAGACTTCTATTTATCAGAATCAGTGAAATGTTCTCCCTTTTTTGACAGGGTCAAATAGAAATTGATGATCAGGTGGAAGGACTCCAGTATCTAGCTTCTCAATATGATTTCATTGACTTAGATCGTGTGGGCATCCATGGCTGGTCCTACGGAGGATACCTCTCCCTGATGGCATTAATGCAGAGGTCAGATATCTTCAGGGTATGTGACTTCCTACTGTATTTCTTTTTGCAATGGAGGTTGAATTTTCTGTCAATTAAGGATATAAGGAAGTGTCTATTTTCTGAAGGTTTACAGAGTTTGCAATATTAGGGAATGTTAAGATTTGTGTATCTAACAGCCATGTGAGATATATATTTACATATCTATCTATATGTATGTATTAAAAAACACTTGTGAAATTGATGGCCAGTTGTTAGCTATTTATAGACACGCCAAAGATTGTGGGAGATAGTCATGATTAGTAAAACACACACACACACACACACACACACACAGAATTGTAATTACTAATTTAATTGCTGGACTGCAAGCTCTGAGGGTGGGGACTTGTGTGCCCTGCATATCACTGTAACCTGAGTAACCAAGCACAATTCTTGGCACATAAGTAAGGTCCTAAGTAAATCTTTATTGAGCGAATAACATACTAAATATATAAACGATGGTTACAATTTTATAAATAACTTCCTAGAAAAATATGCTGGAAGGAAATACATAAAGATGTTAAAAGTTGTTAAGAGAATGGCAATTATGAAATGTTTTTCTTCTTTACTATTTCAATAACATGATTTTATCTTACAGTAAAAAATAATTTTAAGAACGAAAATGATAGGGTTTTTGCTTTTGCATGTATATTCAGATAATCTTTATAATAACCACAAAATAAACTCTGAAAACTGCCATAATTTTCCCAGACTTGCAGCTGTTGAGAAAGTAATTAGAATATTTAAATATAAAACTATGTGGGAACCTTAAAATGGGGAAAGTGTTTAGTGCTTAAATATATTTCATTCATTGTTTAAAATTCTGAATTACCAACAGAGGCTAAAAAAGAAAAAAGAAATGGCTACTTTCCTATATAGAGCTGAGACTTGTCACACTTTTTTTCCCCAGCAGCAGGAATGAGTTTGCACTGAGCCATTCACATGTTCTATCTAGTTCAGTCTCCCCTTTTAACAAAGGGACCCGCGTGTGTATTTCAGCTAGCCCAGGTTAAGGATTTAGTATATGGCATGCCTGTGGAGCATGAAGCTAACTGACTCACAAAGTATCAAGTTCTTGACCTTGGCACTTCACTTTGATTTTCTGAGTTGCTTGAGACCATGTAAGCCCCAGTTGTGGGGCCAAAGCCTAAGGATAATTTAAGCCTATAAATTTGCAGTTACACATTCTTATTGCTAGCCATTGTTTTTTGGATCACACTTGATTGTTACTGTTGTCTTCTGTAGGTTGCTATTGCTGGGGCCCCAGTCACTCTGTGGATCTTCTATGATACAGGCTACACAGAACGCTATATGGGCCACCCTGACCAGAATGAGCAGGGCTATTACTTAGGATCTGTGGCCATGCAAGCAGAAAAGTTTCCCTCTGAGTAAGTTCAAGCTTTAAAATCAAGATTATAAATTTAAAATTGTAGTGTTAAAACTTGTCTTTAATAACAATGAAAACTACAAATACTGTAAAACCAAGACTAATATTTTATAGACTACTCAAATGGCATGACTAGTTCTCAAAGGTGAATTACAGACCAGTTCATATAACCTGGTTTTATTACAGCTTATATTTGAAGCAATTACTGTGCTGAAAGAAGTTTAAATATATAACTGTTTCAAGGAGAAAAATTATGTTTCTGCTTAAATATTTTCTATAGACAACATTTATGATTTTTCTTTCTCTAGGAACGTGCTATGATTATTGATATATGCCAATATCTTCGTAAGAAATTAAACACAATTTTTCATTACATGTAGTGTCTGGTTACTGTATTATAAATTTATTATTGAAAATGTTGAATTCTGAATTCTTGGGGCACCTGGGTGGCTCAGTGGGTTAAAGCCTCTGCCTTCAGCTCAGGTCATGATCCCAGGGTCCTGGGATCCAGCCCCACATCTGGCCGTCTGCTCAGCAGGGAGCCTGCTTCCTCCCCTCTCTGCCTGCTTCTCTGCCTACTTGTGGTCTCTGTCTGTCAAATAAATAAATAAAATCTTTAAAAAAAAAATTGAATTCTTATTTTAACATTATAGTATAAGGAAGTTAACTTTATTATTAACATTAACTATATTACATAGTTATATATGTCTTTATATAATTGTATTTTATATTACATAACTATATATAGTTGTATATATTACGTAACTATAATGGTAACTAATAGTTAATTGTGATCAAAGAAGTTAAGTGGTTTTCCCAAGAACTCTATTTTGCCTAATCCTGTGATACTTTCATTTCTCTAGACCAAATCGTTTACTACTTTTACATGGATTCTTGGATGAGAATGTCCATTTTGCACACACCAGTATATTACTGAGTTTTTTAGTGAGGGCTGGAAAGCCATATGATTTACAGGTGAGTTCTTTATTTTCTGATTGAATTAAGTAGTGATTAGTGATTTGATTACTTTGAAATATAATAAACTATGGAGTAAAGCTGAATTTTCAGTTGTGGCCGCTCTCTCCTTAAGGGATCTAAAGTCATAGGCATAGTTAGTTGCGCCTCTAGTTGGGTAAAAAATAAGATTCTGTTGAAGCTGGGATAAGAACTGGCTTATATGACCAATATGGGCCTATTCTGTTGAAGTTGGGCTAAGAAATGACCTATATGGGCTAAGTACTAGATTATATGACTTGTGTATCTGTAATTGCTTTCAGTTTGTAACCATGGAAAAAATGACAGGAGTCTATTCAGTATCCTCCTTTTCTTTACATGGTCTTTTAATTTTATATTTTATATTTTATTTTAATTTTATAATTTTTATATTGACATTGGAATAGAAAGCCATAGGTTAACCACCTTCATTGCTCCATTACTCAAAAAAAAGGGTTTTAAAAGATAACCTATTCATTTTTTTCCTCCTTTGTACTTCTTTCACAGATTATTATTCCTAAGAGTGAAAAATATTACTTTTTCCGTTTCATGTCTCAGTTGACGTTTAGGATTTATGTAGATAAACTATGAGCTGTTTATCTGTAGCAGCAGTTTTCAAGCATTTTGGTCTCAGGACCCCTATGCACACCAAAGAGCTTTTGTTTATGTGGGTTTTGTCTGTCTGTATTTCTCAAAGAACATATTAAAACTAAGAAAAATTTTGTTTTTTAAAGTTTATTATTTAAGTAATCTTTACACCCAGTATGGAACTCGAACTCACAACCCCAAGAACAGGAGCACATGGTCTTCTAACTGAGCCAGCTAGGCATCCCCAAAACATAGAAAAATTTAAAAATACTTTTTAAAAAATAATAATCAACTATTACATATTAACACAAATAATAATTTTTGTGTGGGAGAAAAACTATTTTCCAAAATACAAAAAAAAGAAAGAAATAGCATTGTTTTTACATTTTTGTAAAATCCCTTTAATGTCTGGCTTAAGGAAGACACCCGGATTCTCATATCTACTTCCAAACGCAGTCTGTTGGGAAGTGTTGTTTTGGCTAAAGTATACAGTAGTTTCCCATTATGTGCAGTTCTGCTTTCTGAGGTTTCAGTTAACCCTAGCCAACTGAAGTCCAGAAGCAGATGATTGTTGGGGTTCCTGGGTGGCTCAGTCTGCTAAGCGTCGGACTCTTGCTTTCTTCTTAGGTCATGGTCTCAGGTTGTGAGATGGAGCCCCATGTCAGGCTTCATGCAGAATGTGGGGACTGCTTGGGATTCTCTCTCTCCCTCTGCCCCTCCCACTCCACACTCTCTCTCCCTCTCTAAAAAAAAGAAGAAGAAGGCGTGGTTAATCCTCTTTCTGACATCATGTCATGTCACTAGTGGCCCAACGCTAAATCACAGGGCCTGTTACTCACTTCACTTAGTCTCATCATGTAAGCACTTTATCTCCCATCATTGCAGGATGAGTGAGCGTAGTACAAGATATTTAGAGAGAGAGAGACCACACAATCAGGTAACTTTTATTACAGTATGTTGTTAATGGTTGTTTTATTTTCTTACCAGTTATGTTTTTAATCTCTTACTATGCCTGAGTAAGTAATAAAACTAAACTTCATTGTAGGTATGTACGGGCAGAAATCTGGTATCTTTAGGGTTTGGTACTATCTGCTGTTTCAGGTATCCATTGTTGGTCTTGAAATGTATCCCCTGTGGATAAGGGGCAACTATTATATGAAGAAAATTCAGCCTCACAAAATATGTAGTTAAGAAAGGGGAGAAGTATTTTAGCTTTTTCAGATAATTGTGGATGTTCTTCTTGGCTACTACACCAAAACTGGACAGATCTTAGTTTCTTAAAGGTTAGTTTTAGTGTGGAGTCTGACACCACTTCTAAAACATGTCATACTATGTTACATTAAAATCTGTTGGATCTTGTTCTTCTAATGGATTTTTTACATATACATTGGTCATCTGAAAGATACTGGTTCACTGTGTGAGGTTAGTCTTCTCAGTGTTGATTCATTTCATTATACGGCATTTTTAAAATCACATATATATATATTTTTTTACATTATCTTTTTTTTTATTTTATTTAAATCACATATATTAATATTACACCCCTGATCTCATCATAAAAGTCTTTAAGTTTGGGGAGGCTCATGAGCTAATAGTAGCAGATGCAAGTCTTCCAGAATTCTAATTTTTACTTAAAAGCTCAAAATTTATCATTGGTGATGAATACTATCAGTGTTGTCCTTGAAGTGACAAGCTCACTTCATTCATTTTTGTGCAGATGTTTGCCAGATAACCAACTCTGTATCACCAGTCACTCTTTCAAGATGTCACTCTTTCAAGTTGAAAATGGAGTTCCATTTAAGAAATGGCAGTGCAGCGGGGTGCCTGGGTGGCTCAGTGGGTTAAAGCCTCTATCTTCGGCTCAGGTCATGATCCCAGCGTCCTGGGATCAAGCACCACATCGGGCTCCCTGCTCCGCAGGAAGCCTGCTTCTCCCTTTCCCGTTCCCCCTGCTTGTGTTCCCTCTCTCTTCTCTCTGTCAAATAAATAAATAAAATCTTGGAAAGAAAAAAAGAAAGAAGTGGCAGTGTGGCTTGCAACTCAGTTTCATAAGTGCTTTTCCTTTAGACACCCTATAGCGGAAGTGCTTTCTGCTTTCTTTCCATTGTATCGCCACAGGACATTCATGCATTCATTCCTTTAAGATTTTATTTATTTATTTGACAGAGAAAGACATAGTGAGAGGGGGAACAGAAGTAGAGGGAGTGGGAGAGGCAGGCTTCCCACTGAGCTGGGAGCCTGATGCCGGGCTCAATCCCAGGACTCTGGGATCATGACCTGAGCCGAAGGCAGATGCTCCATGACTGAGCCACCCAGGTGCTCCTACCAGAGAACATTTAAAAAGACATCTCTTCAAGGGTTGCAGTTTAATAAACTTTCGGTTTTTTACTATAGGTGTGTAGTGGTAAAGAATACGGTGACATCCAATACAATTAAAATGTCACTGCCTTGATTCATGCTAAGGCACTGGCACATTTATTACCCATCATTGCTTTTGCACTATTGGTGCAAATGCCAACACAGTGAATAAAGGCAAATTGTTCTGAAAGTGGTTTTGACCTTGCATATCCCTTGAAAGGGATTCTAAGGACCCCAGATGTCTCTAGATCACACTTGGAGACCCAGTGATCTATACATAAATCCTTCTGTAAGCCTTGGAGTGCATAAGGAATGATAAAAAAGGGGGAGCGGCCTTTGTGTCAGATACATGTGTGTAGTATCTTGGAGAGGCTGTGTTCTGTATTACTAATCCTGCTGAAACTCTATGGAAAGCTTTGGAAGGAGATATATTATTCATTTCTCACTTTCTGTATTTTGATTTTTTTGTTATTGTTATTTAAGATCTATCCTCAGGAGAGACACAGCATAAGAGTCCCTGAATCTGGAGAACATTATGAACTGCATCTTTTGCACTACCTTCAAGAAAACCTTGGATCGCGTATTGCTGCTCTGAAAGTGATATAGTTTTGACCTGTGTAGAACTTTGGTATACACTGGCTATTTAACCAAATGAGGAGGTTTAATCGATAGAAAACATGGGATTGATCATCACATTTTGATACCTGCCACATCTACTTCTGAAAGTACATTTGGTGCCATGCAGGCGTCTGCAGCTTGTGGATAATAATCTAATAACCTCACACACACACACAAAATTGAATGACACGTATTTCTAAAGGACCCAGCAATACCATGAGAATTACTGAAAGAAATAAGACATTAGCACCATGTATCCATACTACCTTATTTTCACTTCTTAATAGCATTATAAAATTCATGGACTTAATTAGTGTATTTTTACGGTATACTTCTGAGTTTGTTAAAATATGATGTTATTAGTGATTGGTTTGGTTCAATTCCGGAAACTCTGACTAGTTACAGATTTGATAGCACTTAAATGTAATTGAATAGCTTATGCTTCATTGCTTGGGGTGTATCCAGCATGTTATGAACTAATCACTATTAAACCTATGACTTAACCAGTCATTAATGACTTTCCAAGGATAACTTAGTGGCCTCCTAAAAACACTTATTTTGTTTCATTCAAGCTCTGACCAATTTTAGCCAATTTCAGCTGTATCTAGTATAAATAGTTTTCTCTGATGATATGACAGAGTGGGTTTTTCCTTTCATACAAAGGCAAGTAACTGTACATGTAGCATGGTTTAATTAGTCTTATAATACTGATAATTACAGGCAGAAAAATTTTAATCAAATGGTTGGAGCTTAAATATTTGCAGGCAATATCTTCTCCTTTAAGAAAAGGGAAAAGTACACATTGATTTGTATTCTTCAGAAAATTTAGTGGGGCTAGTTTCCATTGAGTTTTCCTTACTGAAATGTTCCAGCGTTCTAGGGTGATGGAAGGGAATTGTGGCAGGATGGGAGATGCCAGGGTGTGGAGAATGACAGGGGAGGAAAAGGAGAGGATCTGCTTAAGAACCAAGTAGAAGTAAAATACGACCAAAAATCCTTATGAGAAAGTTTGGGGGGTGAAATTTAAACTGCTAGAATGTTAGTTAAGGAAACCAGAATGAAGAAATCACTATCTTGCCAACACAGTTACAGACTAACATTATTCAGGGAGGAAAAGTTCCTTAGTTATTTTTCTAATTTTCATTTTTTGTTATTTTCATCTTCATTTTGGTAACCTTACAAATTTAAACTTTTTAAATTATTTGAGCATCTTAGATATTGTGAACTTAAAGAGGTATCCAGACCACCTCTCCACCATAAACTGATCCCCAGCTAGCCATGGCTCTATTTTTAAGCATTCAGAGCCTCTAAGCAATGTCTAAAATGGCCATGACATTTTCCTAGTTTAGCCCTAGCACTTGACTGTTAAGGGAGCTCATAGGCTTTCAGGTGCTGATTGGAGTCTGTCATTTTAGAGCCTTGGGTGTTATTGGGTCACATCACCAGCAGCAGAGAAGGCACCTGTGAGTTTGACCCTTTTTATCACACGCCTCAGTGTTTGGAAAGTTGTTTCTGGTACTTTTAAACAACGCTCTAAGAAAAATTGCTCTTTTTTTCTTTCTCACTACTACAGAGAGTAGATTTCTCTCGTAGAGAGCACAGCCTCCATTAGTAAGGGTGATGACCGTGCATCAGAGGTGAATTCATCATTGAGAGCCACGTGGGAGGTGGGGGAGGTCCAGAAATGGCAGGGTGACCTGGTGGTTTTGTCCTTGGGAAGGGGATTGGGTTTTATTGTTTGTGTATTTATACTGTATTATAGGTACCACTTTCCCTTATTATCTGTGTATGTATTGATTTTCTTGTTTATGATATTTCCCCATACCAAGGTGTGTTTATATTTTTTTCAATGTTAAATTAAATTGATTTGGGTAATTTTTCTTCCCAAGAAAGTATTTTCCCCCTTGATTTAGGTATATAATCTGACTACCAAAGGTGGTTTTTGTGAACTGATTGGCCTCCAGGGATCTATCCTTATATAATATGCAAAGTGGAAATGGTATCCAGTCATTTTTAGACATCTACTCATTTGAAACCTCTTACCCAGTAAGGCTGTTTTATTCAAATGGCATCTCTCATTTTACCGAAACAAACCTTGAAGAACCTCATGTACTCTTGAATTCACCAGTGTTTTCCTCTTGCCTCTCCTTCCCTCTTATGACAAGGGATGCCTCTGTTATAAGCTCCAGTTCATTAAATGCCATTCTCCTTCTGTAGGGGGAAAATATGTGACTGATTTCACATCCAGAAAGACAGTTTGACTGAGTTTCATTTTAAAAACTGAAGTGGGAAACATCGTAGTCATTTCAAACAATCAGTAGAAATGTCACTAAAACTCTTCACACCCTGCCTATGGGTAACATCTGAAAGGCTAAGAGTATATAAAAGTAGCAACATTTTTTGGAAAGAGCCAAAAAGCACTGGGTTAAACATCCAATGGGGTAGGTTTTGCAGGCTTGATAAACAGGTGCACTCGAGCAGTCATCATCAGGTAGAGTTGCTTATGCATTGTTGAGCAGTGGGACTCAGAATCTCCTTAAGATTCATCTGGATGCTTATTGCTAAAAAGAAATGCAGTCTTTACTCTTAGAAGTTTGGATTTATTGATTTGGGTGGAGATCAGGAATCTGCATTTCTAACAGTCTTTCCAGGGTGATCCCGAAGTTGTTTGTGGGCTACTTTCACAAAGTCTTCTGAAGAGAATGGAATTGGATTGAGAAAATAATAGGTGATTTTTACACTGGACTGACACAGTCTGCTACCTAAAGCAGTAGCCAATGTAGCTGCTCATCTGTGATCACTGCTGGGCCCTTCTTACTCTGAAAGAAGCAGAAGGTATTGTAAATTATGTATCCTCTTTGTCTGGAGATTCATTTTGGAATGAAGGGTCTTCTCTTGATGCCATTGCTGGCTCATTTCGAAAGACTCGTACAAGAGGATGAAGTCACAATGCATGCATTACTTTTTAACAGAATGAGATATAGATATTGATGCTTACTTTTTTTTACTTACTTGTTTTATTCCTTACAGAAAGTGTATCCCACCTGTCTGTAACATAATTCTCTCTTTAGGTGGAATGACTCCTATAAGATCTCTCACTCTTGTAGAATCATAAATTTTTCAAGCTGTTGTATCTTTGATATAATCTAATGTTCTCGTTGGTTAGAGGAGGAAGCTACATGTAGAGAGAGGAGAAAATATACCCATGGCCATGCAGCCAGTTAGTGTTCAGTTGGTACTAGACTCCATCCAGATGCCCTGACTCATGGTAGTATAAATGATATGTAGAAAAGGCAAATTTTTAAAGAAGTATTTATTAATATATTCCTATGAAACATTTTAAAGATAACATAAAATGGTTAATTTTTCCATTCTAAAGTAAATGCTAAGCATGCTTATTAATGAAGCAGTACTTCTAATTAGTATATGACATTCTGAAGTTAATTAAAACTGTTAACCCTAAATGTGTCTTCCTAGTAGTGGGGGATTTGGGAATTGGGATATAGAATAGAGTGCTTGTTTAAGCCTGGGAGCCTAACTTAGAGCTATTTGAAGTAAGAAAAGAGACATGGCCATATCTAAACTAAGAGATTTGCAGGTGAGTGTCCATTCCCAGCAGACATAAATTAATAAGGAAACTTCCCTGACTCCCGCTTTCCCAACCCTACCCAGCCTCACCTATCCACCTTGCAGCCTACATTATAGAGACATGTTAGTGTTAGGTGCTGGCTCCTGCTTTTCTTATTTTGTCAAGAGACGGTTCTAGGTAATCAGAAGGGACTTTCAGAAGTCCCTCACAGAGAGAAAAAGTAATATTTGTATGTTTATTTTTGAATAACCCAAATACAAATTTATGTTGTGTTCAGCACAATTGGAGTTCAGGTCTTTAATTTTAGAACATAAAGTGCCTGCTGTTTTAAGCATTGACTTGTATAAAAAGAATTGCATGTCTCACTCCAGTAAGTTTATGGGTTTTCTCATTTTCAGCTACATGGCTTTTAATCATGTAAAGTGAAACATTAGTTTTGTTGCATTTTATTACAGGTTCTTTGTTGCAATAAAGATGCTGCTAAAATTAATTGATGTAAATGTTCCTTCCCCCCATCCCTTCCCTATTTGTAGTCTTGCCTTGATTAGTGGCAACTGTGATGTGATTAATACACACGAATGAGATCATATGCTTGCAGTGGAGAAAGGAAGACTGCAAGATGATTACATGGGGTTTCTAGTAGAAACACTAGCCAAAAATGCATCTAAATACAAGGGGAGGTGTGGAGGGAGCTATTCTTTGCCTGCAAGTGGTGGTGCCTAGAGCCAGCAATTAGCATTTCCTTCCTGAGCAGCTGGGAGTTTCTCAGGGATGCTACTTGGAGTTTCCAAATAGTGGTCTCTGCATGCTCCCTGGGAAATTTCAAGAAGTTCGGTGTAATACTTTTTTCAGAGGTTTCTTTGACAGGTCTCTGGTCTGTTGAAGCTGTACTGGGGGAAGGGGGAGAGAGGAGGAGATGAACCCCTCTAAAATTAGTAAATTTGGGTTTGTCTGATAGTCCTTCCAGTACAGGCACTTAATCTGGATTCTCTAACCCTCTAAAGCGATATGCAAAATATGAGTGGAAGTGCATTCTGGGGAGAAAGGCTTTGGCTTCTCCAGATTCTTGAGGAAGGATGATCCCCCAAGAAGAAGCACTGCTGTATTATGTATTAGGTTTATAACCTTTTAATTTTAAAACTTTTTTTTTTAATTTTTATTTAACAGACAGAGATCACAAGTAGGCAGAGAGGCAGGCAGAGAGAGAGAGAGAGAGAGAGAGGGGTAAGGAGGCTCCCCGCTCAGCAGAGAGCCCGATGTGGGGCTGGATCCCAGAACCCCGGGACCATGACCCGAGCCGAAGGCAAAGGCTTAATCCACTGAGCCACCCAGGCGCCCCTAATTTTTAAACATTTTAAATTATTTTTAATGTCCCCTCTATTATTTATTTATTTATTTGGGGGAGAGAGAGAGCATGAGCAGGAGGGGCAGAGGGAAAGGCAGACTTCCCTGCTAAGCAGGTAGCCAGATGTGGAGCGGGATCCCAGATCCTCGGTCATGACCTGAGCCACCGAGGTGCCCTGAATGCCCCCTTATTTAAGTAAACTCTATCCGCAACATAAGGTTTGAACTCGCAACCCCAAGATCAAGAGTCGTGTGCTCTATGGAATGAGCCAACCAGGCGTCCCAGGGTCTTAAAACATTAATTTGTATACAGAAATTACTAGAAATAAAGATGATCTTGGGGCACCTGGGTGGCTTGGTTGGTTGAGTGTCTGGCTGGATTTTAGCTCAGGTTATGTTCTCAGGGTTGTGGGCTCCACACTCAGTGGGGAGTTTACTTCTCTCTTTCTTCCTCTTCCCCTACCCCTTCCCCCTCTTCCTCACAAATAAAAAATACATCTTTTAAAAAAAGATCTTTAAACAGGGCATTGCTATAGACCAGTGCTTCCTCATGTTTCCACCTCATGACAGACACACACACACACACACAAGAAGGCATTTGTATGATGCTGAGATGCTCTGAAGCATACACATAATCTCATGTATGGCATTCCAGTTGGGAAACTTAAAGACTACCTTGGTCCCTCTCTCTTTTTCCCCTAAACTTATATATATATACATACATATATATGTGTGTGTGTGTATATATATATATATATATACACACATACATACGTATATGTGTGTGTGTGTGTGTGTGTATTTTTTTTTTTAAATAATCACACCCAAAGTGGGGCTCAAACTCCTGATCCCAAGATCAAGAGTCACATGCTCTTCTGACTGAGCAGCTAGGTGCCTCTTCCTTGGTGTCTTTAATTCAGCTTAGATCTATTGCTAATCAAAAATCAAAGGTTTGGGAGTCTGGGTGGCTCAGTGGGTTAAAGCCTCTGCCTTCGGCTCAGGTCATGATCCCAGGGTCCTGGGATGGAGCCCCATATTGGACTCTCTGCTCCACGGAAGCCTGCTTCCTCCTCTCTCTCTGCCTGCCTCTCTGCCTGCTTGTGAACTCTGTCAAATAAATAAATAAAATCTTAAAAAAAAAAATGTTTCTGGAGTATCTGGCTGGCTCAGTCGGTAGAGCGTGTGACTATTGATCTCAGAATTGTGAGTTCAAGCCCCATGTTGGATGTAGAAATCCCTTAAAAATAAAATCTTTAAATTTAAAAAAACAGCTTTCAACCTGGCCATGAACATGCTGCAGATACTGTGCTGGCAGTGCAGACATCCCAGTGTCTAGGGCTCCAGGGCACCAGTCCTGTCAGGGCCGTGAAGCCTTCAGACTTCCCTCCCGCCTAACCTCACCCACTCAGAGGTCATGAGGAAACAATGATTGATCCCTTGGTGCCTTGAGGGGGAACAGTGAAACAACTGCAGTATGAGAATCTCATGATTGTAATTTTATTTGGGGTTTGGAGTGGTTCCAGGAATTACCAAGATTTAATGTTTTATCAGCCTGGTTCAGTCCACAGTTCTGGTGCCCTGGCCATGCCGCCCTAGAGGGGGTTGAGCTCCCGCTAAAGTGGATTAGTTGGGGCTCAGCTCTGATTCAGCTGAGTTGTTGAGTTTGCTGTGTGCTTCTTACTGAAAGCTACTCTCTAGATTGGCTCCCAAACTTGAGTTACTGAAATAGACGTTTGGAGAAACAAACTTCTAGTATTCAGTTTCAGGACTCTTCCCCACCCCCCAAGCCCAGTCCGCTGCTATCTTGACTGGCACCATGCAAAAGTGGCATAGGTTAACATGCTAGTTACAGGGAACAACTCTTTGCAGGAAGGTCCTCTGGCTAGGTAGGTTCTAGAAACCACACTGCTCTTCTGTAGAATGAACTCTCCATGTTAGCTGGTCTCTGGGCATATAGGTGGTCATAGTGGAGTTTGGTTGAGTGCCTTAGGATGTGATGCCTTGCCAGCTAATTGCTTTGCATTATCTCTCAACTGTCCATTCCTCCTCGTTCCTCTTGCTGCTCTTCTGCCTCAGTCTAGGACCTGTAAGGTCATGGTGGGTGACTAGCTGCTCTCTAACTAGCCTGGGTTTGGTGTGAAGAATTCGAAGTGACGGGCATCTGAGTGGTGCAGTCAGTTAAGCATCTGATTCTTGGTTTTGGCTCTGGTGGTGGTCTCAGGGTGGTGAAATCCAGCCCACATCAGGCTCCGCACTCATCGCAGATTCTGCTTGAGATTCTTTCTATCCCTTTCCTCTGCTCCTCTCTCCACCTCTAAAATAAATACATCTTTTAGAAAAGAAAAAAAAAAAAAAGAATTCCAGTTGACTTTGGGGCATGCCTGGGTGGCTCAGTTGGTTAAGCGTCAAACTCTTGATCTCAGCTCAGGTCTTGATCTCAGGGTTGTGAGTTCAAGCCCTGCCCTGGGCTCCATGCTGGGCAAGGAGCATGCTTTAAAAAAAAAAAATTCCTTGTGACTTCAAAGAAGCTGGCTCTCAACTTTCATTCAGCAAATATTCAGTAACAATCAGGCGCCATGCCTTTGGTAAGCCATGAGAAAACAGAAGAAGAGGACACAGCCCTTTCCCTTGATAGGTGCTCAGGACCAACTCACTTCCTGCCTCACTAACACACCCAGCAGGACACTGCCACTTCCTTAAATGAACATTATATTCTCATGTTCCTGCTCTAGTCCCTAATCAAATTGAAGGCCCTGGGTCACATAACCTTTCCTCGCTTTCCCTCACATAGGCTCTTCAGTCACCACAAGCATCCTGAGGGATTCCTCTTTTAATTAAGAGAACACATACTTTGAAGTCGGACCCAGGTTCCTCTAGGCATCCTACAGAGATTTGGGGAATTTTCTCCCCAAGATAAGTGGGATGGCAAGATGATAGCAGCATTGGCTCTGGAGCCTGGCTTCAACTTTTGCTTTTGCTACTTGCTAGCTTTATGGGCTTGGGCATGTTCACATAACATTTTGACCCTCCATATCGTAAGTATGAAACAGGAATAGTACCAGAACCCTCCTCAGCAGATTGGCGGTAAGGATTAAATTTGCTCACTGTACTATAAAGCACTTCTTGCCTGGTGTGCAACATAAGTGCTCAGTAAAGGTTATCTCAGACTGAACACTTAATTTTACACCATACTGTTTGCTTCTCCAGTTAGAGTACACATTCTGAGAGTAGGCACTGTATTTAAACTTGGCAAGTTCTTCCCACCACACAATCCCGCAGGAATGGCTTCTTACATACTTGAGTAGCAATTTTCTCTCTTTTTTTTTTTAAGATTTATTTTTTTTTTAAGATTTTATTTATTTGACACAGAGAGAGAGATCATAAGCAGGCAGAGAAGCAGGCGCGGGGGGCGGGGAGCAGACTCCCCGTCGAGCAAGGAGCCCAACACGGGGCTCGATCCCAGGACTCCAAGATCATGACCCGAGCCAAAGGCAGAGGCTCAACCCACTGAGCCACCCAGGCACCCAAGATTTATTTATTTATCTGAGAGTGTGAGCAGGGGGAGGGACAGAGGGAGAGAGAGAACCCCAAGCTGACCCCTGCTGAGTGCGGAGATCCAGGGTGAGCTCGGGCTTGATCTCACAATGCTGAGACCTGAGCCCAAACCAAGAGTCAGATGCTTAACCAATTAAGCCACCCAGATGCCCCTCAAACAATTTTCAAATTTCAAATATCTTGACCTTGCTATTTAGGTTCCCAGGCACCCATCTACCCATTCACTAATAGGACTGCCTAAAACAAAACAAAACAAACCCACAAAAACCCAAATTCTCCCTAAGTTAAGCTTTTAGGACTGTTTCTTTGAAATGTCATTGGAATTTTTATTTTTTGTCCCCCACTGAGCTGTTAGGCCCGGAGAAGTGTTGCTTCTTAGCCCTGGTGGCTATCACAATTGCCTGGAGAGCTTTTAAAAATGCTGATATCTGGGTCCCTCCTAAGATCAATTAAATCACCATGGGGAGGCAGGTCTGCTATCTTCTCTCTTTTTTTTTAGGCGCTCCCAAGGTGATCCTACTATGCAGCCAAAGTAAAGGTAGAGCAATGGAAGATGGTGTTCACGGAATGTTCACACCAGGACAGATTCTTAGAAAACCTCTCACCTACTGCTTGACTTCACAGATGAGAAGCTGAGGCCCAGAGCCAGGGAGTGATTATTCTGTAGCCATCCCAGCTGCTTCAAGTCCACGCTGGAGCTCAGATCTGCCAGCCCTGTCTTCACCTCCCAGAGCAGTGTTCTCCCAAACCAAGGCTCAGCGGAGGAATTTGCCAGAGTGAGGAGGCTGAGACTGCCAGAAAGGCTCCAGCAGAAGTGGAGGGAGTAGAGGAAACCTCAGGGCTCCAGGCCCTCCAACCACTGTTTCATCAACAGCAGCTTAGTTTCTGACATATACGAGACTGGGGAAACAAACATGTTCTGCAGTTTAAAAGAAGAGATCAAAAACCAGTAACCCCCCCCCACCACCATCATTTTACAGATGGGGAAACTGAGTCCCAGAGAAGACTGCAAAGCCATTCAGCTGTGAAGTGGCAGAGCTGGTACCCAAAGTCAGGCTGACTAAACTCCCTGAGGTCCCAGCAGGGGAGGTGACTCTCCCAAAAGGCGCAAGACTAGTTGGGAGCTGGACAGATGCTGGAATGCAGTCTCTAGGGCTCCTCCTTAATTTCTCAACATGTAAGATGCTACCCTTTTAAGATCCTGATATCAGAAATATAAAAATGTGAATAGGAATGTATTTTAGAAGGAAATATGGCATTTGCCTGAAATCTGAGTTCCTTCAGGGACTGAGATCATGCTGAGAAAGCATGTCCTGGGTGGATCTTGGATAGAAATCTCCTTGAACTTGCCCAGAGAAAGAAGGGGGAGCATGGGAAAGACTAGAGAATTTGGAACCTGATAGACTTGGGCTCAAGTCCAACAGTCGTGATCTTGAGTAAGCCCTTTGCTTCTCTAATCTTGGACAAAGTGGGGTTCTAATACCTCCTTCACGGACTTGAGGTGAGACCAAAGTGCTGAGCACAGGCCTCTCATGGAATGGGGGCGCAGAAGTGGTTGATGAAGCTGATAGTGGCATTCCTGCCACTGGTTTGACACCCCCCCCCCCGCCTTCCCACTCCAAAGAGTGCAAGGCTGCCAGTGGAAGCAGTCCACTCTCCAGGACCTGACTTGTCAGGCCTGATCCCTAGGGAGAAGGGAGATGCTGGGTGGGGAGAGGAACATGACTCAGTCCCAAGGATCTTGGGAGAACAGCAAGTTCTAGGATGTGAGCAAGGAGGGTGGGTACAGAAGCCTGCAATGGGGGTGACTGGACTTGGCCTTGGCCTCAGATACTTCCCACCTGCCTGAGCCAACAGCTGATCTTCCAGGTTGTACATTATTAGGATGAAGGCATCATTGTTGGTAAGGCCCAGGTAGGAATACCATGTTTTACCTGTGACCAGGTAACACATTGCCCTCAGTACCAACTGCTACCATTTGTTAACGGTGAGCACCCACCACTTAGAGTATTTCCTCATGACAGTGTCTTGTTCAATTTGATTTCCATGATAAGCTAGGAGACATCAGTTAGGTATTAGTATTATTCCACCCCCCCCCCAACCATGGCTTTCCTACCCCACTCCCCAGAGAAAGAAATTAGAGCTCAGAGAGGTTGTACATCTTCCCCAAGGTCAAGTGAAGAAGAGGAATGCTAAGTCAGCTTCCCTCATCCATTAGCAAGCAATGTGAATTGAACAGTTGCCATGGCCTGGCTCATGGTGAGGGATCCAGGGATCTGAAGATGTTCAGAGGAGCCAGACACATTCTCTATTTTGCAAAGATTCTCAATCCAGATGTGGGGATGGCCATGTAAATGAAAGATGACGAGTGCTTTGTGAGCTCCCAGGAGGCAGAGCAGGAGAGCAGTCAGGAGTGTGGGCTTTGACCTGTCCTGACTCCCACTGAATCAATTCCTGCTGTGTGACCTTGAGCAAGTTACTTAACCTCTCTGTGCTTCAGCTTCCTCTTTTATAACCTAGAACAAATCATGATCCTACCAGATGGAGTTGCTACAGGCTCTGATAGGAGAAAATGCATGCCAAGCTCCTAGTATCTGTCACATAGCACTCAACAAAGAGGAGCTGTTATTTTTTTTCTGGGCAATGGGAAAAAAAGATGGTCAGGGAAGGCTGCACAAAGGAGGTAGCATTTGGATTAAGTTTTGAAGAATGAGTTTCCCTAGGTGGGAGGAAGTCTTCCCAGGCAAAGAGAACACCTTACACATGGGCATGAAGGGGTAAAGCTGCAGGTGGGGGAGGTAGCTGGCTGACTGGGAAATGGGGATCTGAGTGTGTGTGTGGCGGGGGGAATGAAAGGAACAGGCAGATGGTTGGGGCTGGAGTGTGATGGGCCTTGAATAATGAATGCTAAGGGGGCTGTGCCTCTGCCCCTCACTCTTCTGCTTGCTTCACCTCCACAGGCTTCGTTTGCCTGAGAGACTACAGGAGAGAGCGGGTCATGGGGTAGACATGCTCTGATGGGAAACAGTGTAGAGGAAAAAGGTTGTTGGGCAGGACAGGCCTGGGCAGGGAGGATACTGGCTCCCAGAGGCTGTGGGTGGACACAGTCACCAGCAGGAGGGGGTGCAGCTTCCGAAGAGGACTCGATGGGGCACGGGGCTGGCTCAGTTGGTAGAGCATCCGACTTTATTTTTTTAAGATTTTTATTTATTTATTTGACAGAGAGAGATCACAGGTAGGCAGAGAGGCAGGCAGAGAGAGAGAGGGAAGCAGGCTCCCTACTGAACATAGATCCCGATGTGGGGCTCGATCCCAGGACCCTGGGATCATGACCTGAGCAGAAGGTAGAGGCTTAACCCACTGAGCCACCCAGGCGCCCCAGCATCCGACTCTTGATCTTGGTGTTGTGCGTCTGAGCCCCACGTTGGGTGTAGAGCCTACTTAAAAGAAAAGGGCATGGGGTGGCCATCCCGCCAAGGTCGGTGTGTTCAGCATCTGCAGAGGACCCAGAGCCCTGGGAGAGAGCGGGTCTCAGCCCCATTTTGCCAGATGTGCAAGGTTTTTGCAAAGGGGTACCAGAAAGCCACCATCTGAATCTAAAGCTTGCTGGGGCAGGCTGGCCTTGAGCAGAGGTGGGTGTGTGGGAGCATACAGGACAGGAGCTAGCTGTTGGGTGCAGCAAGGCGGTGATGGGAGTGGGGCAGTGGATCAGTGCTTGCCTGCAGCACAGAGAAGGAGGGATGATTCAGGGCAGGAGGGCATCTGACTGAACCCTACAGAGAATTGTGTCACCTTTTTCTCTTTTTTTAGGGTTACTTTTACCCCAATTTCACAGACACATAGCTTTATAGAGTCAAGTTCTAAAACAATCCTCTAAATAAAATGTGTGTAATGTTACTGACTTTTTCCAGTTTTCATGCATTATTTAGTGGCATTTCCACTATGCAAGCTTAGAATTTAACTAGTTTCCTTCCCATTTTCACCAAACATGCACATTTCCCATCCCCCTCTTCTTTTCAATATAGTTCCACGGTAATTTTACTTAAACTAATATTCAGTGCTTACACATCATTAAAACTATGCAAATGTATTTAGACATAGTCATTTTCATTCATGCAGAACTTAGTTTTATCTAGTTAATAATTATCTCTTTTAAAATATATATATTTGTTACTCAATCCCAAACTTGTCACCCTTTCCATTGATTTTTCTGTTTTGTTTAATTGCCAGTATTTCCATTGTTTTCTGCAACACATTTTCGTTGCCCACATACAGCATTTCAGATATTTAATGAGTTAAAGAGGTTTTGATTGGCTAGTCTAAGAACAGAGCCATCATCTGTCATGTCAGTTCTTTAGGGAAATATGTTCCGATTTTCAGGCAATTGTTTTATAAACATACCGTAGGCATGATCACCTGTATAATGCCAGTTTCTGCCCTCAGGGAGATTCCAGTGTCATCTGAGACACAAAACGGAGACAAACTAATTATGTAAATGAAGAAATCCCCATAAAAGGCAGAAATAATCCAGGATCTATTGAAAGATACGAGACCGTGGGTGAGAACCTGGTGGTCACTTTGAACTCACTTTGAGTTGAGTGTTAAGGGCCTGTATACAATTTTTCCATTATGGTAAAATATACCTAACATAAAATTTACCAGCAAGCCAGTTTTCAGGGTACAGTGGCACTCGGTACTTTCACACTGTTATGCAACCGTCACCACTATTTATCTCCAGCACGTTTTCAACATCTCAAACTGGAGATTATTCTTTTTGCCACTAAGTTACATTGAATATTTCCAATTCCAGAAATAACACATTTCCCATGTTGACATATTGTTAAAAACACAGAAAAGCAGGGACGCCTGGGTAGCTCAGTTGGTTAAGCAGCTGCCTTTGGCTCAGGTCATGATCTCAAGGTCCTGGGATCGAGTCCCGCATCGGGCTCCTTGCTCAGCAGGGAGCCTGCTTCTCCCTCTGCCTCTGCCTGTGCTCGCTCTCCCCCCCCCCCCCGATAAATAAATAAAATCTTTAAAAAAAAACAACAACAACACAGAAAAGCACAAAGAAGAAAGGAAAAACATCCCATAAGTCCATAAATTGGTTAGCGATCTAGTGGTGAGGGGTGGAAAGGAATCTCAGGTGGAGAGGAGATGCCTCCCATGGGCTCAGAGGGCTTGAGCAGAGGCACAACTCAGGAGATACTTTTGAATGCGAAGGGAAGATACTGTAAACATAACTACCTTGTGTATCTTCCTTAAAAGGGGATGAATCGGGGAGGGAGGCAGTTGTGGTTCTAACAGTAAATCCAGCCCAGGACAGACCCCAGCAGCTGTCTGATTATCTAGAATTATGTAACAAAGCACCCCAAACTCAGTGGCATAAAGCAGTAGCAGCCATCTGTTATTTTCACTGGGTGTCCCAGTACTGGGGATTAACTGGTCTCGGGGTCTCCTATATGGTTGTAGTCAGGGCCTGGGGTTGGACGGGGAGAAAGTCTCCTCCCACATTTGGCTCCTGGGCTGGAACAGCTGGGGCTCCTGTCGCATCTCTATTTTGTCCATGTGATCTCCCCTCATGGTCTCCGCAGCATGGCAGCTTCAAGGTGGCCAGACTTCTCACAGGTCCATGTCCCCCAGAGAAAGCCAGGTGGGAGCCGCATCTTCTTTTGTGACCTGTCTCAGAAGCCAAGCAGCCAAGCAATGTCACCACCACCACATCCTCTCCCTTAGACCTGAGTCCTTAAGTCCAGCTTGTATCCAAAGGGAGGGCAAGTAGATTCTATTTCTTGATGGGAGAAGGGCTAGAGATCTCGTACCCATGTTTTAAAATCACTACAGTGGTGGATTTTGTTATCTACACTAGAATGGTCTGAATGCCACAGAACCCCACTGTAGGTCCTGCAGAGCATGTGGTCCTTCAGGTCTGGATTTCGAGTCCCAAAGCCTACTGGGATCTCAGAGCTGCTCAGGCAAGTGTTTCCCAACATTGTTGGAAACTCCACAGTAATATGCTCTCTTGAGGACTCCCTTAGTGATTCAAAGCTTTCATCAGTTTGGCATGGCATATGATAAATGAGCAACTTCTTTTCACATTCACTTTTATTTATTTATTTTTTTTTTAAGATTTTTATTTATTTATTTGAGAGAGAGACAGTGAGAAAGAGCATGAGAGGGGAGAAGGTCAGAGGGAGAAGCAGACTCCCTGTGGAGCTGGGAGCCCGATGCGGGACTCGATCCCGGGACTCCAGGACCGTGACCTGAACCGAAGGCAGTTGCTCAACCAACTGAGCCATCCAGGCGCCCTCACATTCACTTTTAAAAACATTAATTGGGGGGGCGCCTGGGTGGCTCAGTGGGTTAAGCCGCTGCCTTCAGCTCAGGTCATGATCTCAAGGTCCTGGGATCGAGTCCCGCATCGGGCTCTCTGCTCAGCAGGGAGCCTGCTTCCTCTTCTCTCTCTGCCTGCCTCTCTGCCTACTTGTAATCTCTCTCTGTCAAATAAATAAATAAAATCTTAAAAAAAAAACATTAATTGGGATCTTAGTTGTTGTTGTTGTTTGTTTTTTGTGTGTGTGGGTTTTTTTGTTTTTTGTTTTTTGTTTTTAAGGTCGTAATTATTTATTTGACAGAGACGCAGGGAGAGAGGGAACATAAGCAAGTGGAGTGGGAGAGGCAGGCTTCCCGTGGAGCAGGGAGCCTCAGGCAGGGCTCCATCCCAGGACCCCGGGATCATGACCTGAGCCAAAGGCAGATGCTTAAGGACTGAGCCACCCAGTGGCCTCCATTAATTGGGATCTTACTATATGCTGTGCACTGTGCTAGATGCCAGGAAAACAAGAGTGAGCAGGACACATGTGGTCCCTGCCACAAGGAGCTTACTGTCTAGAAGTAGAGCTAGACAATTCCATAAAGAACAGTTACAGTCAAGTGTGCTAGGTGGTCTGGTAGAGGCTTCAGCTCACAAAATAGTTTCTCCAGTTCTGATCTCTCTGCTCAGGTGAAAATGACATTTCTAGAGATTTTACAAGTTTGCCTGGATGCCATGCAGGTCCCTCCCCCTCAGCATGTTAAATTGAGTGCCCCGCTCCAATCCTCCCCTCTTCCCCAAGTCCTTTTTCTTTGATAGCATCCCATCCACCTGGTCAAACCAAGGGAAACTGCGGTCCTCGATGGAGACTTTTCCAGGTCTCTCGACTTCTTCATTGACGGGCCCCCAACATGTTATTTCTTTTTTAGAATGGTCTCAAAGGAGTTATTTTAGGGGCACCTGGGTGGCTCAGTGGGTTAAAGCCTCTGCCTTTGGCTCAGGTCATGATCCCAGGGTCCTGGGATCGAGTCCCACATCAGGCTCTCTGCCCAGCAGGGAGCCTGCTTCCTCCTCTCTCTCTCTGCCTGCCTCTCTGCCTACTTGTGATCTCTGTCTGTCAAATAAATAAATAAAATCTTTAAAATAAATAAATAAATAAATAAAAATCATCAATTTAGGGGCAACCAGCTGGCATAGTTGGTAGAGCATGTGATTCTTGAACTCAAGATTGTGAATTTGAGGGGCGCCTGGGTGGCTCAGCGGGTTAAAGCCTCTGCCTTTGTCTCGGGTCATGATCCCAGGGTTCTGGGATCAAGCCCCACATCGGGCTCTCTGCTCCATGGAGAGCCTGCTTCCTCCTCTCTCTGTGCCTACTTGTGTTCTCTGTCTGTCAAATAAATAAATTTAAAAAATAAAATAAAATAAATATATCTTTGGGGCGCCTGGTTGGCTCATTGATTAAGCATCTGCCTTCAGCTCAGATCATGATCCCAGGCTCCAGGGATGGCGCCAGGCTCCCTGCTGGGTCAGAAGCCTGCTTCCTTCTCCCTCCCTGCTCTTGCTCTCTCTTGCTATCCCTGTCTCTGTCTCTCTCTCAAATAAAATCTTTTTTAAAAAATAAATCTTTAGGGGGGACGCCTGGGTGGCTCAGTTGGTTGGACGACTGCCTTCGGCTCAGGTCATGATCCTGGATTCCTGGGATCGAGTCCCGCATCGGGCTCCCAGCTCCATGGGGAGTCTGCTTCTCTCTCTGACCTTCTCCTCGCTCATGCTCTCTCTCACTGTCTCTCTCTCAAATAAATAAATTAAATATTTAAAAAAAAAATAAATCTTTAGGGGCACCTGGGTGGCACCTGGGAGATCACAAGTAGGCAGAGAGGCAGGCAGAGAGAGAGAGGAGGAAGCAGGCTCACTGCTGAGCAGAGCCTGATGTGGGGCTCGATCCCAGGACCCTGGGATCATGACCTGAGCTGAAGGCAGAGACTTAACCCACTGAGCTACTCAGGCACCCCAATTGATGATTTTTAAAACCCTCTTCCCCATTTAAGAAGTGGTACATGCTGATTTTAAATTAAAAAAAAAAAAAAAGCATGACTTGTCAATGAACAAGATTGTATCTCAAATTTGGGGATCGAATGTACACTAAAATCTAACCATATGGTATAGGATCAAAAGAAGACAAAACTTGCTTACATGATATGATTGCATATTGTGCTAACATTCAAAAAAACTTTAACATTTTTGAGCTTTATTTATTTCTGAAATATAAGAGATTTTAGGATCTGTTGGGAAGTATTTCTCTATGAATAACATTGTAGATACAGTCAGTCTGCCTTTCTGATAAGCGAAAAGCCAAATGACATTGAACTATCATTAGATTTTAGTTTTAAACATTGGCTTTGCATATTCGTGACCAATGACTTCTGATTAGAAAACGATATCATTCTTTTCTGATGAGGTTCAATCTGAGGCAAATTTGCAAAATTATCGTTCTCTCCTCAGCATCAGGTTTTTGTAGTATAGCTATCAGTGCTCCTCATACTTCCTGATGGTCCAATATGGCTGTAAATTAAATAATGCATAAATAAGATTAACAACAATTTAACCTGTTTAGTGGTAAAAAGCATGACAGTGGTTAATGATGTTCACCTGAACATGCTCATTAGCCATCTGTGGTTATCTACTCATGAATACCCCATACCCCCTTGGAGGCATTCCACGGCACCATTTGAAAGGAGGGATATAATGGAGTATTTTATTGATGGAGTTAAAAAAAAAAGATATTAAGATGAATACCATATCCACTTTTAGTGGCGTGAACTCTTTGGAGGACCTTCTCTGAAACGTGCATCGGCCCTCTTACTTTTCTCAATAATGAAGCTGAGGCCCAGAGAGAGGAAGGAAGCTGGGCAAGGTCACAGAGCAAGGTCACAAGCAAGAGGAAAGACAAGCACCATGACTCTTATTCCTTACAGCGATTTGGCTGTGGCTTGAGCCTGTTACACAGGTGTGGTGTCCCCACCACAGTCTGTATGTTCAAATATGAATACAGAGAAATTAATTGTTTTTTTGTGTGTGGCTTACGGATTTAGTGACACTCTTTATATGGTGATATGTTGTTGGTTGACTCATTCATTCAGCGGACAGTTGAATTGATTAGTTGCTCCCCAGGCAACAGTACATGGCCTGCCTCATCTAAGCCTAGCGTTCTTGTTTGGCTTTATCTCCCACCCTGCCCTCCTGCCCAGTTCATACCTGCCACATTCCACTTACACTGATTCAAGTATTTGTCTCCTCTAGAAACTTTCCCTTCTTCCCCCAAGATCCAGCCTCAATGCCCCTCCTCCCTGGACCCCATCACAGCCTATATCACACATAATAGGAGTTGCCTGCCTCCTTGTCTGTCTCCCTCATGGTGCTCAGCCTAGCAAGAACCATCTTTTTCACCACTATGCTCCTGGTGCCCAGAGCAGGCTCTGCCCTGTAAGGGCTGGTCCATGGATATCTGTGAGGTTAACTATCCGATCTGCCATTTCCTGGACTCTCACACCACTGGCCTCTGCAGAGTGTGTTTCTTCCCTCACCATCAGCTCTACCCTCTTGAAATTGTCAAGACCCAAGTCAAACATCCCCAACAATCAATAGTTCTGGGAAGACTTCTTCCTCACCTACCACCCCCTCCCCCTCCACACATAGACCACACAGTTCCTCCTCTTGTTCCCATTCTCCTTACCACCCATGTCACTTAGGACACTACTATCCCTGTGGGCAGGGACTTGTATCTTTTCTGTTGGCCCGCTGGCATCTACAGAGCTCCAGGTCCTGGTCTCGCTGCTTGCAGTTCAGCAGGGAAGCCAGCAGACAAAACCCCCTGTCCTCAGGAAGCTCTCATTCTGTTGAGTGGACAGCCTAAGAATAAAATAAGTCAAACGTAGAATATGTTAAAAAGAAGGGGGGTAAGGAGAAGGGGGATGTTGCGAGAATGGGAAGAGTGGGGAGACAGAGTTCCAGACTGAACTAGGTAGGCAGAGCTCTAGAGGATGGAGGGAGGCAACTGGCCACCAGGGCTTCTCATCATAAAAAAACTTTGGCTTTTGTGGAACCTGGGTGGCTCAAGTCGCCTGAGCATCTGACTCTTGATTTCAGTTTGAGTCATGATCTCAGGGTCCTGGGATCAAGCCCCTCGTGTCACTCAGCAGAGGGTCTGCTGGAGATTCTCTCCCTCCATCCCTCCCCCTTCTCATGCTCTCTCTCATACACATGCTCTCTCTCTAAAATAAATAAGTAAAGCTTTTTTTTTTTTTTTTTTTTTTAAGAAAGACATTGGCTTTTGCTCTGAGATGGAAGGTACTGGTGGGGTTTGTGCAGACACGTGACATAATCTTTTGCACATTTTAACAGGACAACTCATGCTGTATTGTGAAAAGACTGAAGGGCACAAGGTCAGAGAGAGGTGAGAGGTGATGGTACTTGGATCAGACGGTAGCAGGAAGGATGGAGCTGCTGGGACCTGAGACAGGGAGACTCTGGGAGGTGCAAATTTAGCACGGAAGATCAGGGCTCTGTTTTGGACATGTTAAATCTAGATGCCTAGTAGACAGCCAATCAAAATACTGAGCAGGTGTTGAGATATAGAAGTCTGGGATTTCAGGGGTCCAGGCTGAAGGTATATGTTTGGGCATCTTTAGCATAAAGATGTCAATTTAAGCTCTTTTCCTCCCTGGCTGCCTGAAGCTCCACCACCATCATGAGCAACAATAATTAATCTGGACTAGGAAGTTCATGACCAACAGACTACTTTAGCAGAAACAAATGGTCATTGATGTTCTTCACTCTGGAATGGTAGAAATTCAGGGAAAACTAGCCAAACCATATAAGACCACACCAGACATCATCTCTGTATTTGGACTCAGAGCCCATTTTGGTGGGGGCAAGAGAACTAGCTTTGGTGTGATTTATGATTCCCTGATTATGCAAAGGAACACGAACCCAAACCATGGTTTGCAAGACATGGCCTGTATGCGAAGAGAAAGACCTCAAGAACATGCAAAAGGAATGCAAGAACAGTATGCAGAAAGTCGGGGGACTGGAAAAGCCAATGTTGGTGCTGGCAAAAAGTGAGCTGGAGATTGGACAACAGAAGGAGTAAAGATGCTGCAGTAACTATCTATAACGGTGATGGTGCCAATTTTTCATGAGAGAATAAGCTAAGAATTTTTTTTTTTAAGTTGTTGTCACTTCGAGCCTTGTTGACAAGCTGACAAGCTGAGATCACTAAGAGAAGCACGTGGGCATACTCACCTAAATCAATGGGCCTGATAATAAATGAATATATGCCAGATTCTGTTAGATCTGCAAAGTATGGGTCATTATTAAGGGTAACTAGCAATAAATGAGTAAGGCACCTACCAGGTACAGAGCCAAAATGGCTTTAAGTCATGGGAACACTGGAGACTTAAGGAATGACAAATCATGGCATTTTGGTCTTGGAAAGGACCTTAAACAGGTCATTTAATCTGAGCTGCTCTCCCTATCCTAGCCTGATGATTGACCCGGTTTTAGAACAAGAATAATGTGTGGGATATTGAGGCAACCAGTCTGGCCAGAGCAGGGAAGGCATCACATTGAAGAATGAGTGGGAAATTACCTTCTGAGTCCGAAAACCTGGGTTTCCAGATGTAGGGTTCTGATCCTAGATTTACTGCTCCCTAGCCTCATGTCCTTGGGCAAGTCACTTCACCTCCTCCATCCTCCGTTTCCCCGTGTGTAAATGGGAGCAATCAAACCTTCCTTGTCCCTCCCAGGGTTGTAGAGAGGTCTAAGTGTGGTAGTGCTTGGGGCAGAGCACCCTCGTGCCGGTTTGATTATTCCAAGAGGAAGAGGAGGAACCCAAAAGAAGTTTCCAGCCCGGAAAGGCAATGGAAATGAGGGTGAGGAGGATACTGTCCTGTCCTCAGTGCGTCTCCTGGAGCAGCCTGTGCAGTAACGAGGACTCAGGCCAGGATTTGGGCTATAACGGACTGGGCTCGAATGGCAAGATGGGCCCGCGGGGCAGAGACCTTGACTCTGCCGCCCCTGAGCCTGGAACCGAGATGGAGGAGACCCTGAAGCAGCGACGGGGAGATGAAAAGGACAGACCGAGGCAGAAAGAGACCTAGAGACAGGGAGTCCAAGGGACAAACCGACCCATAAACCAGCGGCCCAGCTGAGGCCCAAGGCGACCCGGAGAGGGCGAGGCACCGGGGCGCAGACCCCGGCGGAGCAGAGCCCCGCGCCGCGCGGGGTCACGGTGCGCGGGGCCCGGGTCCCCGGCGGGCCCGGCGGCCGCACTCGCTGGGCGCCCCCGCCCCGGCTGCTCGCCCAAGATGGCGATGGAGGGGCGGGCGAGGCGGCGGCAGCCCCGGCCCCCGCGCCGGCCCCCGCTCAGGCCCGGGCCCCCGGGGGCGCGCCCCCGCCCGCGGCG
>NC_081569.1:44935577-45000203 GCF_022355385.1 Mustela nigripes | reverse complement strand
GATGCGGGACTCGATCCCAGGACCCTGAGATCATGACCTGAGCCAAAGGCAGCGGCTTAACCCACTGAGCCACCCAGGCGCCCGTCCCCTTGGCAAGTTTTAAGATCAGTTTTGCATCAGCTCACTGCAGCCAGTGTGGAGAATCAGTTGGGCAGGGCTGGAGGCAGGAAGCTCCAGATTCCTGGGAGGCTGTTGTAGTATTCCAGAAGAGAGGATGGTGGCAACAAGCATCATGGCAGTTGGTGTGGCCAGAGTAGCTGGCTTCTAGAGGTATTTAGGAAGTAGAATCAGTAGGATCTGAGGATAGACTGAGTTTGCAGGCCGACAGGGAGGGGGAGGTCCAGAATAATAGACACTTCAGCAACCTGAACTGGGCAGAATACAGGGCTGATGTCCCCCAACGCTGTTCCAGCCAGGGACCGGGAACTGGGGAGATTTATAGGAATGGGACTCCTGTCTGGGGGTAGTGGTAGAATGCTGAGTGCTGGGGTTTTTTGTTTTGTTTTTTAAGACTTTTGTTTATTTGACAGAGAGAGAGAGATCACAAGTAGGCAGAGAGGCAGGCAGAGAGAGAGAGAGAGAGGGAAGCAGGCTCCCTGCTGAGCAGAGAGCCTGATGCAGGGCTTGATCCCAGGACCCTGAGATCATGACCTGAGCCAAAGGCTGAGGCTTAACCCACTGAGCCACCCAGGTACCCCTGCTGAGTGCTGGTTTTTATCAGTGCAAGATGTGGGGCTCTCCCCTCCACTGAATCAGAATTGGGGGTGGTGGTGCCAGAGATCTGTTACATAGGAAGGCTCACAGAACATGACAGCTGCTTTCTCCTCACCAGGAAAGTTCCTTCACCCCCATCTCTTTCTCGGCCTAGAAACTCAGAGACCCACCTCAGTTGGCGTGGCCCTCTCTGATTCCATCTCCAGGTTAGGAACCAGGTCAAACAAGTTTCTCTTAACAGTGAATTTTTTCCAGAAGTTATCTGACTTTTAGGTAGTTTCATGGCCCAATTCATCATGTGTTGTGTGTAAATTACCAGTTCCTTTCTCCTAAAGGTAACTTTTTCAAGTTAAGCTCTCTCACAATTAGAGTGTCATCCAATGTCAGCACTGAAGGGAACTTAGAAATAATTTTTTTTAATTTTAAGTTTTATTTTAATTCTACTTACTTAACGTATGTGGTAAAATTGGTTACAGATGTAGACTTTAGTGATTCGCCACCTTACATATAAAGCTCAGTGCTCATCGCAAGTGTCTCCTTAATGCCCATCATCTACTTAGCCCATCCCTCACCCAACTCCCTAGAAATAATTTTAACATGAACCCATTTTCCAGATGAGAAAACTGAGTGACATCCCAAAGTTGCATGGCTAGGGACTGAGCTGGGACTGGAACCAGTCTCTTGGCTTCTGGAGCCATACCTTTCCTGGATTTGATACACAAATACCCAAGTTTGGTCTCTCTGCACCCCCTCCCCCTCACATGAGAAGTTACCAGCTTTGTGCTTGGCCTCCCTCAGTTGGTGTGTCTGAGTCTGGGCTCTGGAATTCACCCTTCTGCGCTTCTTCCCATCCGCTACCTTCTGTTCGGCCTCCACGGTTTCTGAGGTACAGCAACCAGACTTGACACAGAATTCCAGATGTTGAACAGATGTCATTGCCAGGTGGGCTTGGGGGGCTCCCAGCTCCCTGGAGGATGGGGAGAGGGGAGGAGGAGTAAGAGCAGCTTTGATGGAGGAGGACCCCAGCCCTAGCCTGGTGGGAGGAGGGTGCTAGGAGCTGGGGTTGGGAAGAAAACCCAAGAGATAATGTTCTGGCCCTGACATGCAGAGAAATAGAATCCTTGTATTCTGGGCTAGGTGGGCTGTTCGTTACTCACTGCTGAGGCTATGCCCTCAGGATTTGAGGGGCTTTCGGGTCACTGAGGTCAGAGAAGCAGAGGCGCAGTAAGCTCTGTTTCAGATGCAGACCTGAGCATGTGAGCTGGTGCAGAGCTAAGACTTCTGGATGGTTCGATAAGAGGCTCATTACCTTGTCATATAGTTTGGAGGACAAAGTTCCAGCAACTAATCAGAGCATACAGGGAGAGAAAGGTGGGCACAAAAGAAAGCTATTTTGAATCATATGAGCCATATGGCAGGAGAACAGGTGAGGTAGTGAGCTTCCTAGTCCTGGTAATGTGGAAGTACAGCGTTTTTTTCAGTGTGAGTTTGCTGTTCTGTCCCTGTGCTTTTTAAGCATTTCGTCAAGTGTCTGCTAGTTGCCAGATAGGCAGTTTCCACATGTATTATTCCCAACACATCCAGCCCTTAAGGGAGTTCCTGTAATTTTTACAGATAAGGAAATTGAGGCTTGGAAAAGTCTCCACGTGTCTACTTACGTGTTCAAAGAATATTTATTGAGCACCTACTGTATACCAGGCACTGTTTCTGGGACTAGAGATTTAGAAAGCTGACTAGGATATGATGCTGAGTTTGTTGCCTGATAGGGGAGAAAAGAAAGTGTAAAACCTCAAGTAATAACTGCAGTGGCCAAGGTGCCCCGGGTCCTATGGGACAGAAAAAGGAGAAGCAACTCAATCAGACCCTGGGATGGCATAGCTACTGTGGGGAGAGGGAGCAGCAGAAACAATATATGGAACAGCAGTGAGCTCTCAGAGAGCTGAAAGTGGTTTGGTCCAGTGGGGACAGAGGCACGCAGGGATCAGGAGGTAGGCAGGAGCTGAGTGTGGCTTTGCTGTCAAGTCCACTGAGGCTGGGCCTCGCAGGAGCACAGATGAAGGGAACTGTACAGCCTTCCCGGTGTCCCAGGCAACTGTCCCAAGCTCTCCTTCCAGCTGTTGGTGGGAGGGGATCAGTGTGTGGTAAGGGAGGTGGCCAAGGTGGGGGGTGGGGGAAGGAGTCTTCCCCTCCCCCACCCACTGGCCCCTTTCCTGAGAGTTTACTGGAAAATGGGACCCTGGCTCACACCAGGCCCCACTAACCCCACGAAACAGCATTGAGCGGGCCCTGGGGCTCAGCCGCAAATCTCCTCTCTGTCTGGGTTCTAATTGGCCTCATAAAATCTAATTTATCCTGTAAGTGGGTAAAATAATCTGTTAGGAAAGATTGAGAGATGGCCTCAAGGCCCCCAAGCATAGAAGCTCTGTGTCTCTGACAAGGTCTCACCAAGGAGCCTGAGGAGAAGGAATTGTCCCCATCGAGGCAGAAAGCTGGTGGGCAGCCAGAGTCCACTGTGTCTCCAGTCCTGGGAGGGACAGCTGAGAACTGCTTGTGGGAAGGGCTTTGGGGGTCAGCCATGGCAGTGGGCCGGGGGTGGCAGGAAAGGGGTGGCCGGGAAGCCACTGGACAAACAAGGTCCACTCCTCAGAGCATCACTTTTACGAAAAGATCTGGTGGTGTAGGAACCACATTTATGTTAAAGGAAACATTGCTATGTAATGGAGAAGAATGCAAAAATGTGCCAAAGGTTTAAAAATCAAAACATTTGGGGCATCAGCAAGGCTCCTACCTACGTTCCCCTCTGCTGCTGGGAGAATTTTGGCAAAAATGAGAATAGTGGAGACTTCTCCTTTTCAGGCTGAGGAAACTGAGGCTGAAAGAGGACAAGTTGCAGGCCCAAGGCCATATAGCAAATGACCCAGGAGGACCCTGACCAAGGCTTGTCCCTCCACCGCCCAAACCCTATTGTCCATCTAGGCAAGAGGAGGGATGGCGAAGGGACCTGCAAAGTGGCTATGTGATAGGAAACATATAAAGCTTCCTGGGAGGGGGGAGTGGACAGGCAGGGGCGGCCTCACAGAGGGCTGGCACTGAAGCTGAGCCTGGGGGGCGGGGGAGGTGGGGCGGGGAGGAGGGCATGTCCTGGGCACAGAAGTTGGGCTGGACACTGAGGCAGAGAGAACCCTCTTTCTTACTCTAGAGCAACTTTCTTGTCAGTGCTGGATTCATCCCCAGAAGATCAAAGGATGGTTTTCCCACACTGTCTCCCAGGGAGAGGAGACCCCCACCCCTTTCTGGTCCTCAGTTTCCCCACTTACGTACAGTGAGGAATCCCCAGCTTCCAGGACATTTCCACCACCAGGGTCCTCTCCGAGGGGGACCCTGGTTCTCTGCACATCTACATCCTTGTTGGTTTCTCTGTGCTACCTTGTTGGGCGCTGGGCTCCTCAGAGGTGGGGAAGCCAGACATCTGCTGATCCATGAATATTCAGGAAGGGAATCGGAGCCTCCTCTGGGCTCCGCAGCCAGCCACCGGCCTCTCTGGCTGCCGTCCTGCCCGCCAGAGCCCGGGCTGCTGACATACCCAGCAGCTGCTCGGGCCCCAACTGTTCACATTGTTTGTTCAGCGCGGCAGGGGATTTTCCAGGCCCCGGACGTGCTGTGGGGGGCGGGGAGGCCGCCGGAGGGCTCAGGGATTCGTGTCATGTGGGGCTTTTCTCCCCTGAAGTGCAAACTGAGTGCTCAGCGGCTGGAACCAGGCAATTGGAAGCCGCTGGGCTGAGAGCCCGGGCTTGCCTCCCCGCTACCCTGTGTTTGAATCTTAGAATCGAGGGCCGCAGAGGTAGAAGGGACTGGTTGTTAGAACAGTAATTAGCATTGGTACAGTTTAAAAAAAAAAAAAAAAAAAAACTTGCATTAAAAAAAAAAAAAAAAGAACAAACAAACAAGCAAAAAACAACCCCAAACCCCAAATACTTGGACAGTCTCTGAAGTGCCTTTAAAGAATGAGCTCCGTCCCACGGTTGATGGCGCTGACATCCATTATCTTGTTTACTCCTCACACACAGGCACACAGGCTTGGTAGTGTCGCCTTCATTTTACAGATGTGGAAACTAAGGCCCAGAGAGGTTAAACAGCTGGTAGGTGGAGCAGCAAGATTGGAAACTAAATCTTCTGTCCCAAGGTCTAGGGCCCTTTCCACCACAACCAACAGCCCCGAGTGACATGAATGCCAGTTTGGTTTCCCCTATCAGAATGGAGACTGGGGGAGGACAAGGCCTGCCTTCTCCCTGCACCCATTAGTGATGCTGAGCCCAGGCAAGCAGTGGGAGGGGCAAGTAGAGCCTTCCCGATGAATTAAGAGAGGCAGAGGCCCAGTTTGGGCCCCCTTGGTCTCTCCATCCTTGGCAAGTAGTGTCAGAGCCTCGCTTCGGCTCTGGCCTCCGTATCTCGGCCAGCTGGGACTTCTCTTTGCCGCTCAGTCTTGTTTCTCTTCAGGAGTGCTGGGAAGAGAGCCTGGGGACAGACAAGGGTTCTAAGTGTGGGCACAGATATGTCCGGGTTTTGACAAGTGTGGCAGAAACTTGGGTGTGCGTGTTCAGGTGTGGAAGGTTGTGTATCTACTGTTTATATGTGAGTCTAGATGGTGTTCTGTAGGTTTGCTCAGGAATAGGTATATCCAGGTGTGACTATTCACTGAATCATCCTAACAGCATAGAATCTCACACATCACCTGATTCGTTTGAGTAAAACTAACGTTCAGAAGAAGTGACTGGCCCAAGGCCACACAGCCGGCCTGTGACAGAGCCAGGTCCAGAACTGAGCGGTTGCCTGATTCCCAACCCCTTTGGCTTTCTGCGTGCCCTCCCAAGGCTGTCTGTCCAGACCTGTCTCATAGTAAGGATGTGCCACTGTACTCACCTCTGTCTTGGGTTCACTCTCAGATGTGCCATTCCGCCTTTAAGCAAAGTGTCAGGTCAGAAGATGAAAAGGGACCTCGGACCATTGAGCTTGTATGGGACAGGAAGGCAGCAGGCCAGCCTTCTAGTCGACACAACTGGGGAAACAACCATTTCTCTGTGAATAATGGCGACTGGGCCTTGTCAACATGTTGGTTAAAATGAGAAGCATTGGCCTTTGTGTGTTTTTGCCTTGACCCTGGAATGACCTTTCCTTCCTCCATTTTCCCCTTACTCTTCCCTTGGTGGCAGGGGATAGCTTTGGAGCTGCAGGCCCTGCTGGGGCCCCTGGAGACAGGTTCTGGCTTGCTGAATGGCCTAGGAGAATCGAGCAGTAGGAAGGAGTGCTCAGCCCTGCCTGCCACCGGGGCACAGTAGGTTGAGTGATCGTGGTCAAGATGATCTGGAAGGTTCCAGGAAAGGAGGACCTTACTGAAAGCCAATTCTGTGCCAGGCCAGGCACTGTCCTGTGCTCTTTTCCTACCCTGCGTCTTACAACAGCCCTGAAAGGAAGGAATTCCTGGGTCCTTTTATTTATTTTTTTTTTTTATTTTTTTTTTTTAAAGATTTTATTTATTTATTTGACAGAGAGAAATCACAAGCAGTCGGAGAGGCAGGCAGAGATAGAGAGAGAAGCGGGCTCCCTGCTGAGCAGAGAGCCCGATGTGGGACTCGATCCCAGGACCCTGAGATCATGACCTGAGCCGAAGGCAGCGGCTTAACCCACTGAGCCACCCAGGCGCCCTCCTGGGTCCTTTTAAACTGAGATACAGTTCACACACACACCACAGTGTACACAACAGTGGTTTTGTGTATGCTCACAAGGTTGTACAACCATCACCATGGTCTAGTTCCAGAACATTCCTATCACTCCAAAAAGAAACCTCATGTCCCTCGCTTCTAATTCTTCCCTCTCCCCAATCCCTGGCAGCCATTAACCTACTTTCTGTCTCTGTGGAGTTGCGTCTTCTGGACATTTCATAGGAATGAGATCATAGAATATGTATCATTTTGTGACTGGCTTCTTTCACTTAGTGTAAAGTTTTTTAAAGTTCTTCCATGAAGCAAGTATCAGTACTTCATTTCTTTTGATGGCTGAGTGAGATATTTATCCATTCACCAGGTGATGAGCCCTTGGGTTGTTTCTCGTTTTTGACTGTTACGAGGAAAGTTGCGAGGCACTGTGCTTTTTGGTGGATGAGGAAACTGGGAAGGTGAGCTCAGAGAAGAGTGGCAGACTGCCCAAGAGTACAGTGGGGAGGGGCAGAGCCGGGATCCAGACTCAGGTCTCTCCATGAGACCTGTTATTCTTTGAGTTGCCCCAGCCCCTGGGTGGGTGACTCAGGCTCTAGAGACTGGGGGAGGTGGGAGGACACATGCTGATGGCCCTGGGACCTGCCCTCTCTGTGCAGGGGAGCTGCTGTGGCCCCAGGAGACGACCGTGGAGCTGAGCTGTGGTGCGGGGCCACTGGAAGTGATCCTGGGCCCAGGGCAAACTGCAGTGCTGGCCTGTAGTCTGGGGGCTGCCGGACCCCCCACCAGCACCACATGGAGCAAGGACGGAGGCGCCCTGCCGGAGCACGACCACCTGCGCCTGCTGCCCAATGGCTCTCTGTGGCTGTCCCAGCCGCCCGCACCCGACGGCAGTGACAAGGCAGCCCCCAGCGTCTCAGAGGTCATTGAGGGCAGCTACTCTTGCCTGGCCCACGGCCCCCTGGGAGTGGTGGCCAGCCAGGCTGCAGTAGTCAAGCTCGCCAGTAAGTGCCTGCCTCGGGGGCCGAGCTGAGACCCAGGAGGCCTGGGGTGTGGGAAGTGGGATCCCCATTAAGTCATTGCACACAGGCCTGTCCCTTGAGCCCACTCCCCTTCCCGTGCCTCTCATCCTGCTCAGCAGGCCCCTTCCTGGTATGGCTACCTTCTTCCCACCTCTCCTCTTCGTGTTTCTCCCCCGGGAAGCCTGCCATAAAGGCTTGTTAGAGTGTGGGGCACAGGAGCAGACCCCCTCGGTGGTTCTCAAGAGGCACAGATGACCATGAAATCATTTTAGGCCAGGAGAAATGTCCGTCTTACTGTGGTCTGAATCATGGTGACGTTAGGCGTGGGGCGCTGCAATTCATTCTGACCCAGCGTCTGACCAGTAATCACCGCTTCTTATCCCCCTGCTGCCTTTTCAATTGTCTCTGTTGGCTGGAATTTGCCCTGCTTGTGTTTCTGTCCCCCGACTGCCCGTGTTTCTGCGTGTGCGTGCATGCACCGTGTGCGTGTGTGTATGTGTGTCTCACTGTGTGCGCCCCCCCCCCCTTTCCCGTGCTCCTCTGTCCCTGCCTGTGTCTCGCCACCCTTGCCCCCAGCACTCGCAGGCTTCTCTCTGCACCCGGAGTCTCAGGTGGTGGAGGAGAATGGGACTGCTCGGTTTGAGTGCCACATTGAAGGGCTGCCAGCTCCCGTCATCACCTGGGAGAAGGACCAGGTCCCAGTGCCGGAGGAGCCTCGGTGAGTATCCTGTGGGGGAGTGGGGAGAGGGTCCCAGTAGGCTGGCCAGAGAGAGCCCCGTCATGTGCTCAGGAACCAGGATTCTTAGAGCCACAGTAGCTCCATTTGCCCGAACTGACTTAGGAGCCAACTGTGGCCTGGCTCTTCCCTCACTAAGGCCCCAAAGAGAAGCTGGGCAAGCAGTTTTGTTCCCTGCAAAGAATGCCACCCACGAAGCTATGGAGCTCAAATAGAGAGCAGTGGTAGGGTCCTTCAGAGCTTATCTGCCTTACTGAAGAGGAGACTGAGGGCCAGAGAGAAGCTCTGTATTGTCCAAGGCCACAGGTGAGTCAGTGGCAGGAAGTTTGTTGTTCCTTCAGAACAGAGCATGGAGGCTGCTGGGAGGCTTTCTGTCTGCAGGGTTCCTCCGGCAGCTCTACCCTGGAGGCAGAACCTCTCTTGTCTCTCGATGCCAACCCGTGGGGTACAGCATCTGATACAGGGTTACGGAGGTCCTTCCTGTTTTACCCTCCTCCCTCTCCATAAAACAGTGGGTAGGTGCAGTGATCCCAGGGAAGAGTTTCTGGGGTCAAAGAGCAGCAGAAGCTAGACCCAGGACTTGACCCTTACTGTGGCCTCCTGGGAAGGCCCAGATGTACCTGCAGCACAAGTAGAAAGCAAGAGGCTTGTTTGCTTTTGTGGACTCGGAGCTGGTCTCACCACGCAGTTGTCACCCCTTGGATTCTTACATCTTTGGAGATGTGGCTCCAAGGCCTTTGCCAGCCCCCCGTCCCCCGAACCCTCTCCCCGGCCCAGTCCTCTGCCTCCATCTCTCGAGCTGTAGCTCCCAGCTCACCCGCTCTCGTCCTCTCCTGGTGCAGGTAGGGCTCCACGGGCTCAGAAACACTGGTTTGCAGGTCTCCCTGCCCTCAGACCAATCTGTCTTGAGTGTGTTGATCTGTCCCAGCTCCTCTTGATGAAGTTCTAGGATCTAGGTGAGGTTTGGTGGGCTGAGGCCCGGAGCTGATGACCAAGAAAGAATTCTTGAGACATCTTTGGTGCAAAATGGTGGTCTATTAAAGCATGGGGACAGGACCCATGGGCAGGAAGAGGTGCTGCTCCGGGTTGTGAGGGATGGCAGGTTATATACCTTGCCGTTGGGGGGGTGGTGAAGGGATGGGAGATTCTTGGTGGGGTGTTATGATCCGGCTATCATTTACATTCCCTTCTACCTCAGCCTCCTTCAGTTTATGGTGGGGAGGGAGACATTAGGGCTTCAGGAACTGAGAGTTATTTGCCTCTGGAAATTTGTGCTATTGATAAGGTAACCTCCCTGTTTGTAGATCTCTAGGACATCTATAGAGCAAGGGAGATTCCTGTTCTGCAGATTGTGATCCCTGCAAGTTAACTATTTATCGTTTTATGGCAGTCAGGGGTGCCTGAGGAATGCTACACATATTACGGAGGGGAGCAGGTGGGGAGGGGGTGCAAGGCGCCAGCTTTTGCTCTGTCTTCAGCCAGCCTCCTGCTCCCTCATCACTCTGACTTGTGCCCACATCTAGGTAGGGGGGAAGGTGTAGGGAAAAATTCTGGGTAGATAAGCTACAGGGCACATCCCTGCAACAGTTGTGAGGGAGGAAGCAGGTCAAGCTGCTGATTTGGATGATTGCTTGGCCTGTTGCCCCTCGCAGAGGCTCTCTCACTCAGCTTCATTCCCCCCCATCTATAAAATTAAAAGAAAAGAAAAAAAAATGAAAGGGTTGCATTAGATCACTGTTCTTTGGAAAACATTAGTCACTAAAGGTTCTTCTCGAGAAAAAGTATTCTGTGGTCAAATAACATAGGGAAAAACGCCTATAAAATCCCCTTCTTGGTGTTGACAAGGCTCTGAGAAGTCCTGTATGGAAAGCCTGTTAAACTTGTTGAAGCAAGCACTTCCTAGATTCATCTGCCCCACAGCCCCTTTTGCCACAACCCCGTTAACATCCCATGAATGAGCATTCTAGGGAGCGACCTTGGAAGTGCTGACCCAGCCTTTCTGGCGCTGACATTTTAACTTCTGTGCCTTGCAAATGTGGGCCCCTTGCTGCTGTCTGGGAGTTGCTGAGTGAGAGGGAGAGCCCCCTCCTGGTAGCCCCCAGAGAGAGTAGGAGAGAGCTGAGAAGTTGCTCCCTGTTGAAAGGCATGATAGGCCCCACTTAATGTGAGCTTTTTTTTTTCTCACTTAATCCTTCCTTTCATCCTTCAAGGCAGGTATTTCTTAATTTCCATATTTTCTTCTATTTACTTTTAGTTTATATCCTGGAAGATGCCTTTTTCACATTCACGTAAGCAAAACAGAAGAAACAGTCATCATCCACAGAAAGTCTCTGTTAGTTTTCATGTCTGTCCTCTGGAATTTTCCCCTGTATGTTTATAAATACCCTCTTTTAAAATTTGGATTATGTTGTACACAGAGGGTTTTTTTGTTTGTTTGTTTTTTGTTTTTTTTTTTTGCTTGTTTGTTTGTTTGTGGCATTCTTTTTTTTTTTTTAAAGATTTTTATTTATTTATCAGAGAGAGAGTGGGGGAGAAAGCGAGCACAGGCAGACAGAATGGCATGCAGAGGGAGAGGGAGAAGCAGGCTCCCTGCTGAGCAAGGAGCCCTATGTGGGACTCGATCCCAGGACGCTGGGATCATGACCTGAGCCGAAGGCAGCTGCTTAACCAACTGAGCCACCCAGGCGTCCCTGTTTGTGGCATTCTTTAAAAAAAGATTTTACTTATTTATTTGACAGAGAGAAAGAGATCCCAAGTAGGCAGAGAGGTAGGCAGGGTGTGGGGGATGGGGGAGAAGCAGGCTCCCTGCTGAGCAGAGAGCCCCATGCAGTGCTTGATCCCAGGACCCTGAGATCATGCCTGAGTTGAAGGCAGAGGCTTAACCCACTGAGCCACCCAGGTGCCCCTGTTACTTGTTTTAAGTAAACTCCCAGTGTGGGGCTCGGACTCATGACTCCTAGATCAAGAGTCACCTGCTCTACCGACTGAGCCAGCCAGGTGCCCCTGTATGGGTTCTTTTTTTGCTCCATCACCTTTTTTCTAAAACATAAATGGGATTATAAAGCAACTTCTACTTTTTTTTTTTTTTTTCACTTCACATGTCATGAACCTCCTTCCAGGTCTATATACATAGTTACGGCAGATACGATTATCTGGATTGTTAAGTGAGAGACCCGGGGATCAGAGACAGAAGTAACTTGACCCAGGTCACACAGCTAGGAAACAGAGTGTGGGATGCCAGAGGCCTGGCACGAATGACACACAAATCTCTTGTGATTCGGTGGTTGGGGTAGGGAAGCTGCAGGGTCTGGAGAAGTTGATGCTACAGATGGGCTCAGAGGTCCACCAACTGTGGCTCTGTGTGGACACGTTACTTCCCCCAAAGTTTCCCAGCAAACAGTAGGGCTCTGTTATCTCCCTACATCTAGTTCAGGCTTCATTCTACGAAGCCACAGGCCTCTCCCAGAAGTCTGGAGCTGCCAGTTCCTGGGCTCTGAGAGTGCTGGCCCCCAAGTCCTCTGAAAAGTGATCCTTGGCTATAAATAAGCCAGGCTCACATGTCCCAGTACATTGTGTAGGGGAAATAAAAAAATGTCTTAAACAGCAACTTGATTATGCCCAAGGTATGTATTTTTACACAGGCCCAGATATAGGACATGTACAAATACGCTATTCATAAACTCAACCCAGTGGTTTGGAGACCGTGTGCCTTCTTGGGGACCGTGCGCACGTGCAGTTAATAAACACACCGTCAAGGTATGGGTGTGTATTTTCAGAACTGATGGTGAGGACTAGAGCCCAAGGCAATTCCCTGCTGCTTACACTAATGTCTAATGATAGGGGATAATTTTCCTTCCATGGGAACCAGTAATCAATGAGCACAATGTTTCCCACATCCCAGGCACTCACAAACCCCCTTTATAATTTTGGCCATTCCTGGGCCATTTATTCAATCACCTACTTAATACATTTCTTTAACTCAGCTCTCTTCCGTAACTTTAACACATGCTGAAAAGGAACATTATCTCACTGCAGTAAAATGGAAAACCAGCAACGCTTACCATAAATACAAGGTGGCCATAAAAATAAATACATAACCGCTGGGATAAAAAATGTTTGCCTAGATCCACTTGCAATCATTTTTGTCATCACCATTCACTCACACTTTAAAAATGTGGCACCAATGGACCTCAGTCTGCAGGCTCCCTAATGTAGTCTTCTGCCCTACACATCTCCCAGGGCCCAGGGTGTCTGTCAACCTCGTCTGACCCTTGGCCAGTGGCCCTTTTCCCTGGGTGGATCTATGAAGGGCTCAGGGTGGGAGCGCCTTGGCCCTTCTGAAATTCAAAGCAGCTGTGAACTTTCTACTGTGTACTTTTTTTTTTTTTTTTTTTTTTTAAGTAATCTCTACACCCAAGTTGGGGCTCAAACTCATGGCCCCAAGATCAAGTCTCATGCTCTACCAACTGAACCAGCCAGGTGCCCCTTTGCTGTGTTCTTTAATCCCTGGTTCCAAGTGGCCTTTTGGGGTTGGGGCTCAGACATAGGCTTGGAAAGAGAATGATCCTTTCCTTTTGGACAGAGGTTGCTTTTCATTCTATAAGTAGCTATTTTGTTTTATTTGCAATCTGAATTATTATTTTTTTTAAAGATTTTATTTATTTATTTGACAGACAGAGATCACAAGTAGGCAGAGAGGCAGGCAGAGAGAGAGGAGGAAGCAGGCTCACCGCTGAGCAGAGAGCCTGATGTGGGGCTCGATCCCAGGACCCTGGGATCATGACCTGAGCCGAAGACAGAGGCTTAACCCACTGAGCCACCCAGGCACCCCTGAATTATTTTTAAAGTAATAAAACATACCATTTTAATGGGAAAAAGTCACCTACCAACTGGACATAGATGGTTGTTACTCTTAGGATTGTTCCCTCCTCCCAGTCTTTTAAACGTGTACAGTTTATATCATTTAAACATGTGTTTAGAATCTGGGATTCATAGATAGTGTTTCTGTCCATTATCTATTGTGAACTCACAACACAGTAGGGCTGGGGTTGTGAAGTAGGCAGGACAGGACTATTTAGCCCATTTTTCAGATGAGAAACTGAGGCCCAGACATGTGATGTCGCTTGGTACAATCACATCTGCTGGAACCAGCTCTCTCCACTATGTCACAGCTGTTTCTGTGTTAAGAGCCCGGATTCCCACAATAAAGGGTTTAAGGTCATGCTTTTATTCAATTTCAATTTTTTAAATTTATTTTTTAAAGAGATTGTATTTATTCAATTTCAGTTTTTCAGGTTTTCTATTTCTAACCTAATAAATATTCAAAACAATTTTTAAACACAACAAATAAGCATTCCCAGTAATCACACTGCCAGAGGAAACCTCCCTGAATGATGTAAGCTCTACCACCCTTGACTTTTTCTGAGCATATCCTAACATATCATTTATCAGGTTCCCAAACATAGAACTGCTTCATAAACACTGTTTGGTGACTTTTTTCCCCCACTCACCAATATATCTTGGACATCTTTCCATGGACAGGGCTCCTAAAAACACGTTTTAACAAAACAGAAAAGATTTTAAATGAACACTAAAAGTGATTCCATTGCCCTCTTAGAGGGTTAGAAAGTGGGTTGGAAAGTTAGAGGGTTGGAAAGTGGCTCAGGTTAGAAAGGTGTGGAGCCCTTGCTTAGGAGACAGTGCAATGCAGGCAAGGCTGTGTCTGTGCAGAGGACACTGGGATGGTGGTAAGCAGAGCAGACCAACTTCTGTTGGCTGCAGTGATTGTACCATATCTGAGAAAGATACCCCTTTTTTCCCCCTTCTTTCCTCCCTCCCTCCTTTCCCACACATAATAAGGAAATGTTCCTTGTCAGAGAAGTATTAGCTTTTGGGTACCTGGAGCACAATTTCCATGGAAAGCCTGGGAAACTTTGGGGTTGCTCTGGTGGAAAACCTGCAGGCAAGGTCAGCTACGTAGCCTGAAACAGGGTCTTGGAGGCGGGATTTATTAGGTGGAGGAGACCTGGATGGAGGTGGAGGTCTTATTTCCCAGATGGGTTCTACTTGTCCTTCCCCACTTGTCCTTTTCCATCAAATTTTCCTGGGCCAGGATCTTACCTCCCACCACCCTTTGCCTCCATGTCTCCTCTCCCCTGCTGGCCCCAGCACTGATGTGGGCAGCTGCTGGAGTTGAAGGTGAGACCCTGGGAGAGAGCTGAGTTTGCCTCTGGCATGAGGGAGGGAGTGAAGCAGGCTTATGTGCATTCTCTAAGTCTTTGGGCCACAGCAGGTTTCCAGGCCTGTGGCCAGAATTTTCTCCCAACGCCCTTGAGCTAGTTCTCCTTGGCTGCATTTAAATGGTTTCGTACCCATTTCCCCATGAACTAAGGGACCTTCATCAAGCACACTGCTGCCTCATTCCCTCTCCAACCTTAACCTAGCCTATATCCAGGGACCAGCATCATTTGCTTTGTTGAGAAACTGGGGCTCTCAGCCAGAAGCTAGCCCTGCAAGGATAGAGGTGGAGGATTCAGGAAGACCACCCCCGACACACACAGTTGGTCCAGAACCTGTTCTGCTTATCACCACCCCAGTGTCCTCTGCACGGACACAGCCTTGCCTGCATTGCACTGTCTCCTAAGCAAGGGCTCCATACCTTTCTAACCTGAGCCACTTTCCAACCCTCTAACCAAGAGGGTAGAGAATACCACCTTTATCCATCCTACCCCTCCAAAGCAGTGTGTGTGTTGCGTGCGGCTTCCTAGGGACCCTTCCTCAGGCATCCTTAGCCATCTGATGGCTGCTGAGACAGGCAGGTGAAAAGAACAAGGGATTTGGTCCTGGAAGACCTGGGTTCAAGTTTTAATCCGGCTCCACCTGTGAGTCCCTGGGGAAATAATGCCCTTGTGCTTCTGAGCCTTCTTCTTGTCATCAGTAAAATGGAGGTTGCGATGCCCTCTGTCTCTTTAGATTGTTTTGAGGGTCAGATGATATTGCCTGAACAAAAGGGATTTTTATCAGGGAGGGAGGAGTTAATATAGGCAGGGTGTAAACAAATTCACACCATATAGAAGGCTGTATAATTAAAAGTAAGTCTCCCACTGCCTGCCCTACCCCCATCCCAGGTCCCCTCCCCAGAGACAACCGCCCTCAACGGAGACTTCGGCGCAAGCATGTAAGCGTGCATAACCTCACACACCATTCCGCACCAAAAACACTTTAGAGATCATCCCGTTAGAGCACACATGCAGCTGCCTCCTTTTTAACAGCTGTCTTGCATTCCGTTGTGCGAATGTACCCAAACCGATTTAGCTAGCTCCCCCCCTACAGATGGCCCCTTGGATTGTTTCCAGTCTTCTGCTATTGTCCTCGCAGCACTGGAGTGAATATCATTAAACAGGTTTTTGTGTACATGTCTGAGAATATCTGTAGGATAGTCCTTGAAGTGGGGTTCCTGGGTCAAAGGGCACATGCAGGGTTGATTTTAATATATTACCAACTTGCCCTTGAAGGAGGGTGTATCAATGGGCATGGCCACCAAGACTAAAGTACCTTCCCCCCATTCCTTCATCCACACTATGTGTTATTAAACCTTCTGATCTTTGCCAATCTGGAAGGTGCAAATGGTATCTCACAGCTTTAATTTGCAGGTTTTATTATGAATGAGGCTTGAAAGTGAGATGCTGGAGGTAGTTCAAGCTGGGGGAGAGGGGGACCCAGGACAGCTCCCTGCGGAGTTACTGTTCACCTCATAGGTGCCCTCTCCCTTTCCCAAGGCTCATCATTCTCCCCAACGGGGTCCTCCAGATCCTGGACATTCAGGAGAGTGACGCAGGCTCCTACCGCTGCGTGGCCACCAGCTCTGTCAGCCAGCGATTCAGCCAGGAGGCCCTACTCAGTGTCGCCCACAGAGGTAAGGGGCAGGCCTGGCGGGGGAACCCCCAGGGGTTTCGGGCATCAGCCACCTCAGAGTTGGCAGGTGCCTTGTGAGATCCAAGCTCTGCCTTCAAATTGCCATTGGGCAGGTGAGGCGAGGTAACGCAGAGAAGGCAGTACCACCCAGGAAGTCAGAGATAGAAGGGGTTGGAACCCCGGACTCCAGGCTCCCAGTCTAGGGCTGTTTTCCTACAGAGGCTCTATGCTCCCTAAGGTTGGGTGGGGCGTCCGGGCTACGGGTAGAGGTGGGGGAGAGGGGAGGGGAGGCATCTGAAGAGGAGTATCAGGAAGCCCTGGTCCTGGCCCTTCTGGGCATCAGCGGATTCCCCCCTTGCTGCTGGCTGGACACTGCAAATCTGGTACCCAGCAGTCTGGTGCTCCTGTTCTCTCCATTTCTCTGAAAAACTCCTGTCCCAGGATGATGCAGTAGGAAGGGCACAGGCTTTGGGGTCGGAAAGACCTGGTTTGAAACCTGGCCTCTCTACTTACCATCTCTGCGACTCTGTGCTGTTATCAAATGTCTAGCTCAGGTGGGTTGTGGGAATAGCTGAGGTAAGAGTGGAAAGTGCCCAGCACCTAGCAAGTGCTCAACAGATCTTAGTGCGGGCCTCCCCCAAGGGCCTCTCACTTGCCTTCCTCTGTCATGGCACCCCCTCCCAACCTTGCCCTTCTGCACATCTCTTCCCATCCCCCTCCTCATCCCTCCCACCTCCAGGGACCCTACTTGCCTGTGGCTTGACTGGTAGGTCTCCTAGTCTGGTCCACTTTCCCTCCTGTGCCGGGAAGTCTCTGCCGCCACCTGCTGGACACACCCGGTATTCCTCAGGCTGACCCAGGGGACAGGTCACCGGGAGAACTTGGCAGGGAATCAGAGCTCAGGGAGCTGCCAAGATGGTGGAAACTCGAGCCTGCCTCCTGCCTTTTCCACAAGGGAACCCAAAGCCCTCTGGAGAAGGGACTTGCCTAAGGTCACACTGCATTAATGGCATTGAGGGAACCAGAAACTTTGTTGACTCCAACCCCAGGCTCCAAGTCTACCGGTGACCCTGATGATCCTCTGCCAGCAGGGTGGGCTCCATTTTCAGGGAAGAATGGGGGTGGTGTGCCAGACACCAGGTTATTCCTCCCCTGGCTCCAAGAGAGAGGGCTCTGAGTTCCAGTCCCTACTCTGCGGAACTATGAGGCTGCTTTCCCCATCTGTCAGATGAAACCTTGGCTGTTCCCTGACTCACCTGCCTCACCAGGTGAGCATCAGGTGAGGGACTGCAAGTAAAGACACCTCGTGGTAAGGCTGCTTGCTGGCCTGCCCTCTCCACAGGGTCCCTGGCGTCCACCAGGGGGCAGGATGTGGTCATCGTGGCAGCCCCGGAGAACACCACGGTGGTTTCTGGCCAGAGTGTGGTGATGGAATGTGTGGCCTCCGCTGACCCCACCCCTTTTGTGTCCTGGGTCCGACAGGGTAAGTGGAGGGAGAGGACCCAAGGGCATGGGGAAGGAGGGTGCGGCATCTCACGTGTCCCCAAGGTGGGATGCTATAGGGGCGACTGCTCCATTGGTGGGAGCTCCTCTCCCAGGGCTGAGCATGGGTGGGGGAACCTGGACAGACTTAGACATCAGTCCATGTAGCATGTTCCTTTAGGAAGCACTTTGCGTCTGCCACTCACAAAATCGTCACTGAGACCTTGCTCAGGGTGTGCTCAACAGTGATGCAAGTGAATGTGTGAGGGCTGGAGTCAGGGGAAAGCAGGCCCCCTCCGCTGGGCTGCAAAGCTGCTCCTCGGCCCCACTCAGATTGCTGCAGCCTTGTGTGCTTGGATTTGTGCTGGACACAATGAATTAAAAAAAAAAAATCAGATGGGAGAGACAGGGACTCTGCCCTTTGAACTCATAATCTGGGTGAGGGCAATAAAACACACACCCAAGAAGAGAGGTTCAACGGTATCGGGCAGCAGCAAGCGCTGAGTGCCAGGCGGGACTGCTTTCCAGCAGGGGCTATCAGAGTAGTGAAGGCTGCTGGCCCCACGTCGCTGCCGTCTACTGAGCACTCAGCCCACCCTCCTGCCAGAGCCTAGACCAGCCCTTGGAAGGGAGCAGGGGTGAGGACTCTTATTCCCACTGGATGGATGAGGAAACAGAGGCTCAGAGAGCTAAGGCCCAAACTTTAGAGCCTGTTCTCTTTCTGATACACCACTTCCTACACTCCTGTACAGAAAAAAAGTAAAGTTTTGTTTTGGTTTTGTTTTTAAGATTTTATTTATTTATTTTAGAGAGAGAGTGCATGGGGGACACACATGAGGGGGCAGAGCAGAGAGCGGGATAAGCAGACTCTACATTGAGCATGGAGCCCACGCTCAGTGTAGAGTCTTCTCTATACTGAGATCCCGGAGATCATGACCTGAGCTGAAATCAAGAGTCATACACCCAACTGGCTGAGCCACCCACGCGCCCCAGCAAGGATTATTTTTGTTTCTGTTTGTTAGTGAGAAGTGACTTGTCTCAAGTTGACGGCAGAAGTCTTCACTCTGCTTTCTTTACCTTTCTTCCCTGACTCAGTCTATTATCTTATACTGTCTCCTTTCCATAAGTTTTAAATCTCACATCCAAAAGAATATATAATGAATACACAGAGTTTAAAGAAAAATAATAAACTGAACAACTATTTACCTCCCACTGAACTGATGAGATAAAACAGTGCTAGTAGCTTTAGGCCTTCATGACCCACACACTTCACCGGACTTGGGACACCAGCCTAATTAAGGGATCTTGGCACCAGCAGGACCCTCATAATATTATTGGGATAGGCTTGTGGCATTGCCCAGAAGTTCTAATATTAATGTTTCTCAAATCCTGACCTTGCATCAGGATGACCCAGGGAGCTTGTTAGAACTGCAGGTTCCCTGCCTTCATGCCTGGACAGTTGTGACCCAGGAATCTTAAACTGCCTTAGATCCTTGCTATTGAAAGGGTGGTTTTTGGACCCGCCACCTGTACCTAGGCAGAAATGCAGAATCTGGGGCTTGCCCTAGGCGTCTGCATCTTAACAAAGTCCCCTGAGATTCTGTGATTCGAGTGCACAGTGATGATTTGAGAATTGCTGTCCCAGAGAATCCCGACACGGGTGGTCCTGGGAACTCCCTTGCAGAAAGTCTGCTAATAGCACTCCTGGACAGAGATTGGGAAGAGAAAGGCTGGAAAAGGACTTCCTTCCTGACACCTGTCACTGCTACTTTTCTAGCAACTTCATGAAGTCAGGGAAAGGACATGCCTTTTTGTTTTGTTTCCTTCTGATTTCAAAGGTCGTATATTCATTGGAAAAAACTGGGGAAAAGCAGAAACAGAAAACATTCCACCACTCAAAGAGATTGAAATAGTTAACATACAAGTGTATTTTCTTCCAGATTTTTTTCAACGCACATGTACATTTTCCCCCTGAGTTTGGGAGCATGCTATATTTACAGTTACAAGTCTTACTTTAATTCAACAGTTTGTTTATTTATTTATTTATTTATTTATTTATTTATTTTAAAGATTTTATTTATTTATTTGACAGAGAGAAATTACAAGTACACTGAGAGGCAGGCAGAGAGAGAGAGAAGGAAGCAGGCTCCCTGCTGAGCAGAGAGCCCGATGCGGGACTCGATCCCAGGACCCTGAGATCATGACCTGAGCCGAAGGCAGCAGCTTAACCCACTGAGCCACCCAGGCGCCCCTACCATTGAATTTTTAAGTCCTTTCCCATTGCCCACTGTTACAATGATCAGTGATCAGACCTGTCCTTATCTCCCCAGGATAGGTGCCCACAAATGGGATCCCTGGATCAAAGTCAAGGTGGAGCCCTTCTCAGCATTTACCCTTTCTCTGGCAGCTTACCCTTTTTAAAAACTTTCTCAATTTGATAGGTGAAAATTAACATCTGTGTTTTGGTTTGCATTTCTCTGATTATGTGAAGTTGAACACTTTTTTGGTGTTTCTTGGCCATTTACATTTCTTCTCTGGATCTTCTTTGCATGTTCAGAAAGCAGGGGCTTTTAAAATGGTTCTCAGGGGCGCCTGGGTGGCTCAGTTGGTTAAGGTGTCTGCCTTGGTCTCCAGTCATAATCCCAGGGTCCTGGGATCAAGCCAGGCATGGGGCTCACTGCTCAGTGGGGAGCCTGCTTCTACCTCTCCCCCCTGCTTGTGCTTGCCCGCACTCTCTCTCTCTCTCTCAAATAAATAAATAAAATCTTTAAAATAAAATAAAATAAAAATGGTTCTCATTTCAGATTCAAGATAAAAATTCTTGCATATATTCCAATCTTTGGTTCTGGTCAGACCTTTCCAGCCATGTCTTCATCACAATATTTGGAATAAGGCCATACAGGAGGAGCATGTCCTTCTTGAGAGAAATGAATTTATTTATTTATTTATTTAAAAAAATTTTTTAAAAAGATTTTATTTATTTGACAGAGAAAGATCACAAGTAGGCAGAGCGGCAGGCAGAGAGAGAGAGGGAAGCAGGCTCCCTGCTGAGCAGAGAGCCCGATGCAGGACTCGATCCCAGGACCCTGAGATCATGACCTGAGCCGAAGGCAGCAGCTTAACCCACTGAGCCACCCAGGTGCCCCAGAAATGAATTTATTAATAATGGTAATAGTAATAACTGACGAGGGTAGTGAGTACCTGTTGGGTGCCTGCGCTGTGCCTGGCTTTCTCACAAACCTTATGGGTCCCACCCTCCCAGCATCCTTCCAGCTAGGGACTCTCCTCTCTCCATTTTACAGACGGAGACAGGAGGGCTCAGAGACGGTCAGCCTCTAGCAAGTGGAGGAACTGAGGTTCAAACAAGGGACTGTTGTGTTTTCTTAAGCGGGTGTGGAGGCCCCCGTCCCACCCCGGATCCAGAGTGTAGATGCAGGGGCAGTCCTCGGTGCCCTAGTCCACCATTCTTCCTCTCCTCCCGCAGATGGGAAACCCATCTCCACGGACGTCATCGTCCTGGGCCGCACCAACCTACTCATCAGCAGCGCGCAGCCCCGGCACTCGGGCGTCTACGTGTGCCGCGCTAACAAGCCCCGCACGCGCGACTTCGCCACCGCCGCCGCTGAGCTCCGCGTGCTGGGTGAGGCGGGGTGGGGAACTGGGCCGTGGCGGGGGGAGACGGAGTGGGCAGGTCGGCTAGGGCTAGCGAAGGGAAGTTGGGGACGGGGGATGGGCAAGTGGGTGTCTTAGAACGATCGAGGGGCGATCCTGGAGGATGAAAAAGGGCTAGAGCTGGGGGTCCGGCACTCCGGGAGAAGTCCTTCGTTAGGATGGGTTACTGGAGGGGACAGGCTAGAGGACTGGCGGCGGGGGAGTGGGGGGAAAGAGATTGGAGGATAAGGTGGGGGAAGTTGAGGCAGGGAGAGAAAGTGGGGATGATCAGAGCATGACTTGGGTGATTGGGGGGTGGAGAGGGGAGGGCTGAGTGGGGCCTAGGTCACGGGGGGAGGGGTAGGACTGAGGGTTAAGAGACAGTGGTGTGGTCCGAGTGACACGAAATACTGGACAGGGTTGCTCAGGGCTGGAGGTAACTACGGAGAGAGGTAAGTCTCCAGGTGCAGGGGACACTGGAAGGAGGGGAGAAGGAGGTTACGGCACCTGAGGGAGTGTGGTGAGGCTCGGGAGGACCTAGGGTACTTAGGGGAGGTTCAGAAGGCCTGGGGACAATTCGGGGCGAGGAGGAGAATGGCCAGCGCGGGGCTGGGGTGAACCCGGGAGGAGCAGAGGTAGAGCGGCGCCGCCCGCGAGGATCTGGGGGCCGGCTGACTCAGGGAGAGGTTGGAGCGAGTAGAGGGTGCGCGGGAGCCGGCCAGAGCGTCCGGGGAGGCGGCAGAGCCCCTCGCGGCCGGAGCGCGCGGTCAGCGTCCCCCTCCCCGCCCCCAGCGGCCCCGGCCATCTCGCAGGCGCCCGAGGCGCTGTCGCGGACGCGGGCGAGCACCGCGCGCTTCGTGTGCCGCGCGGCCGGGGAGCCGCGGCCCGCACTGCGCTGGCTGCACGACGGGGCGCCGCTGCGGCCCAACGGGCGCGTCAAGGTGCAGGGTGGCGGCGGCAGCCTGGTCATCACGCAGATCGGCCTGCAGGACGCCGGCTACTACCAGTGCGTGGCCGAGAACAGCGCAGGCACCGCGTGCGCCGCCGCGCCCTTAGCCGTAGTGGTGCGCGAAGGGCTGCCCAGCGCCCCAACGCGGGTCACGGCCACGCCGCTGAGCAGCTCCACAGTGCTGGTGGCGTGGGAGCGGCCCGAGCTGCACAGCGAGCAGATCATCGGCTTCTCCCTCCACTACCAGAAGGCACGGGGTACGTCCGCTGGGGACCCGCATGGGGGCGCCCGAGTGGGGTGGCACGGGTTAGACGACGGAAGGGTTGCCACGTGGGTGGGTACTCTTGTGGATAGAAAGGGATGGGGTGGGAGCCCGCGGGAGAGATCTGCATAGAAGTGGGCTAGGTCATAGCCTTCGACGCCCTGCTGGAAGGGTTAACGTGTGTGGCTCATTAACCCCCAGTCCACAGTCTGTTATGATAGAGGAGGAAGAGAATACTTTTCCTCCCAGGGAAAATGCCTAAGCATTCCTGGAACTAGTTTATTAACTGCAGCAGGAGTCACTTCAGGTAGACACCAGAAAGAACTTCCTAACAGGTGGAGGAATTAATACAGTGAAACTAGAAGCTGGAGAAGTCTATACTTCCCAGCTCAGATGATATGATGATCAGGTTATACACAGATTATTCTAGAGGCTGGGACAATATGAAGGATCCCTAGATAGCCTCCAGCTGGCAGACCTTCGAGGGTGGCTCTCTGACAGTCCCTTTGGCCCCTGTGTCACTGCCCCAGGCATGGACAATGTGGAATACCAGTTTGCAGTGAACAATGACACCACAGAGCTGCAGGTTCGGGACCTGGAACCCAACACCGATTATGAGTTCTACGTGGTGGCCTACTCTCAGCTGGGGGCCAGCCGTACCTCTAGCCCAGCACTGGTCCACACACTGGACGATGGTAGGGCCTCTCAACTTTCAGTGGGCACCTTGGGTTCCAGAGAATTCCCTGGGGGTGGTAGCTCGCTTCTTTTTAAAAATGCCAAGGCACTTTTATCTGCCTCATGTCATCTTCTGTGCCCTGTGAGGGAGAGGGTGAGGGTTCTTCCCAACTTACAGTTTGGGACACTGAGGCCCAGAAAATGAGAGTGACTTGCCCAAGGTCAGTAGTACAACTGGGACTTGAGTCCAGGTCTTGATTCTCTGTGTCATATGTCCCTTCTCAATATCAATGTGCCATCTGGTCAGGCAGGGGCCGGTGACATGAACCCACTGGATGTAGAAGATTGTGCCCCAAACCTTTTTTCTGGCTTTGGGGTGGGAAGGATATCCCCTCATTTCCAGTTTGGGGCTCCCCTGAGAGGCTCCCTTTCCTCCCTCAGATCCTGGTCCTGGGCCTACTTCTGACTTGCTGTGTGACCTGGGCAAGTCTCTGACCGCTCCTGGGCCTCACCTTCCACGTCGGTGGAGCAGAGCTCACCCTGATGTTCTTCTGTCTCAGTCCCCAGTGCAGCGCCCCAGCTCTCCCTGTCCAGCCCCAACCCCTTGGACATCAGGGTGGCGTGGCTGCCCCTGCCTCCCAGCCTGAGCAATGGGCAGGTGGTGAAGTACAAGATAGAATACGGTTTGGGGAAGGAAGGTAAGTGGGCACAGGGTGAGGGCTCCACCCAGCTGGGAATTGTTGCTACGAAGGGCTGGCCAGAGCAGCTGAGGGTCCAAGCAGGGATGCGGGGGACGTCTGAGGAAATGACGTCTGTGGAATAGGGAAATAGGAACCTGGACAAGAGGAGTGAGTACTGGGTGTAGGCAAAGACAAACAGGCTTAACTCAAGACAGAGGGAGGCCCAGGATCTAGCTTCACCTCATCTATGGCTATAGTGGATAATGCTGTTAAGTCCCTGTCTCAGTTTCCTCATCTGTGAAATGAGGCAGGTAGCCTAGGTAATCCCTAGAGTCCCTTCTATCTCAAAAAGACGGGACAGGGCTGTGGAGGGCGTGCTTGCCGTTTTGGGGAAACAGAACATTGGGGAGGGCGTGTCAGGGCAGATATAAGGATCTAGAGGAGAGGGTGTGCAACGGATAAAGAGTTGGGGGAAGACAAGTGGCTGGGGGTCAGGGTGAGAGTGAAGAAGGAGGGAAGAGTGAGGAAGGAGGCTTGGGCTCTGAGAGGCAGGCAGTGCCTGATGGCCTTCAGAGAAAGCCCTTGGGCCTGCACCCTACTGTGTGTGTGTGTGTATAAGGGGATGGTCATAACAGCTCATGGGGAAGTGTGGTGTCCATGCCATGGTTCTCTCCATGCTGAGCTGAGGCTGTTGACCTGCATCAGCCCAGGCTGGAGGCCCAGGAGTCCACTCTGGAGCCATGGAGCCCGTCCAGGCACCGAGGGATCTGTGCTGAGAGGGCACTGAGGAACCAGCATCTGGGGTGGAACAGCTGGCATAGGGGAGTTTGGGGGTCATGGGTCTTCAGGTGGCCGCCCAGCAGCCATGTTTTCTGTCCCAGCAGATCAGGTTGTCTCCACCGAGGTGCCTGGAAACGAGACACAGTTGACGCTCAGTGCCCTTCAGCCCAACAAGGTGTACCGAGTACGGATTTCGGCGGGCACCGGGGCTGGCTACGGGACCCCCTCCCAGTGGATGCAGCACCGGACGCCCAGCGTGCACAACCAGAGCCACGGTACAGGGGTTGAGGGGAGAGGAAGGGTGGCGTGTGTGACCATGTGGGCGTGTGTGTGCCTTTAGAACACAGGCCCCAGCACCCTCTCCGTCAGAGACCCTCCACAGATTCCCCGGCTTGATGGGCCAGGGAGACCAGGTGTTAGGCAAAGGGCTGGCCTTTACAAACAAACCTGGGCTCCAGAGTCCCTTCTATCTGCTCCGTGACCTTGAACAAACCATTCATTGCTCGGAGGTTTCACTTAACTGCCACGGGTTGGGGGTGGCGTTGTGAGGATTACCAATGCATTGTAAATAAGTGTTTAGTCCATAAGAGGAACTTGGCAGATAGTAGTTGCTTCCAGAGTAGGACCATTGTTTTGTCAAGAGGTCTAGTAATAGAATGATTGAGTAGATAGTACGCGTGCCACGTTCTGTCAGAACCGCATGTGTACTGTCTGTATGACGTTGGACAAGTTACTTAACGTCTCAGTTTTCTTCTTTGTAAAATGGAGACAATAGTATTTTTATCATTTTATAGGGTTGTGAGAATAAAGTCAAAATACACACCCAAGGAGCTTAAAACAGTGTCTGACACATAGTAAGGCCCCACTCTTAGACTCCAAGTAGGCTCCCCACACCAATGGCTCCTCCCGTCCTTCCCGGCCTCAGCAACCCTCGGTACCCACTTGCCTGTCAGTTTACCTCTAGGCTGAGCTGAGGCCTGGCTCCAGGGGTGTGGCCGTGGGCCTGTGCATTGTGGGGAGGCTGGCAAGGCTCTCGCTCAGTGCTCCCTTCCTGCTTCTGGCTTCCTCCTGCCCCGCTCTCCTCTCCTATTCCTGGCTTACTTCTCCTCATTCCTCCTTCTCTCTCTCCCTCTTGCTGTCCTGCTCCTCCGCCCCCAGTCCCTTTTGCCCCAGCAGAGCTGAAGGTCCGGGCAAGGATGGAGTCCCTGGTGGTGTCGTGGCAGCCGCCCCCTCACCCCGCCCAGATCTCTGGCTACAAACTCTACTGGCGGGAGGTGGGAGCCGAGGAGGAGGCCGATGGCGAGAGTCCTCCAGGGGGCCGTGGAGACCAGGCTTGGGATGTGGGGCCTGTCCGGCTCAAGAAGAAAGTGAAGCAGTATGAGTTGACCCAGCTAGGTGAGGAGGGCTGCGGGAGGGAGCGAAACAGATAGAGCCTTGGTGGGGAACTGGGCAAGGTGGGCATGGGAGCTGGGAACAGAATGCTCTCGGGGATGAAAGTGGCCTCAGGTCCCTCTAGCCAGTGACCCCCATGACCTTCCCCAGCCCCTGGCCGGCTGTATGAGGTGAAGCTTGTGGCATTCAACAAACATGAGGATGGCTACGCGGCAGTGTGGAAGGGCAAGACAGAAAAGGCTCCCACACCAGGTGAGAGGGCTGGGGAAGGAGAGGGAGGAGGGCTCCGTCGAGGGGTCCGTGGGCCGCTTCCTTTCACTTTCCTCTGGGCCAGCCCTGGTGGTCAAGCCATCTGGTAGCTTCGACCACCCCCAGACCCATTCTTCTCAGTTTAAAGGTCCTCTTCTAGCCCCAGACAGCCTCTGGTGTAGAGAGAAACTTCAGTCGATGCAATGTCCTTCAGGCGAACTACCAGATTTTCATTACCCATGAGCAGTGCTAATCGGGAATGTTTGGACAGAGAGAAACCTTGTGGCTGATCAGCGACTCCTGACCCTGTTTGATTTTTTTTTTTTTTTAAGATTTCATTTATTTATTTGATAGAGATTACAAGTAGGCAGAGAGGCAGGCAGAGAGAGAGGGGGAAGCAGGCTCCCTGCTGAGCAGAGAGCCCGATGTGGGGCTCGATCCCAGGAATCTGGGATCATGACCCAAGCGGAAGGCAGAGGCTTTAACCCACTGAGCCACCCAGGTGCCCCGATCCGGTTTGATCTTTAAACGTTTTTTTTTAAAACACATCCACCTACAGCAAACTATTAGCCTGTCTCTCTATGCTAGGCAGGGAGAGCCTCCCCATGTGGCCCATCAGGGAATGGAGGCTCAGAGAAATGAAAGGACTTGCCCAAGGTCACATAAAGCTTAAACTAGAACTGAGACCCCTGGTTTCCCAACAAAAGTCTGCCCACTCTATTACACTGCCCTGTGACTCTGGGTGGGCCACCCTGCTTGTCCATTATGACACCCCCCCACCCCTGACTTACCAAGCTGCTTTTCAACCGTTTGTTTTATCGAAGGGAACACTCAACCCAGAGCCAAGAAACCTGTTCGAATTCCAGTTTGTTCATTCAGCAAATCTTTTTTACTGTCTACTACCCTGTTGTAGAAATTTAGTGGTGAACAATACAGATAAAGTTCCCACTTTTGTGTTATTTTGTATTTATGTAATAAACACGTCATCCTATAGTACTTACTGTATAGGTCTTAGGTCGGCTGCCATAACAAAAATACTCTAGATTGAACGACTTAAACATTTTCTTTCTCACAGTCCCGGAGGAGGTCCAAGATCAAGGCATCAGCAGAGTCAGTGTCTGGGGAGGGCCCATGTCCTGGTTTGTAGACCATAAGCCCTCTTCTCACGGTGTCCTCACATGGCAGAAGGTGGGCTAGAGTGCTCTCTGTGGGCTCTTCTATACGGAGCAGTTACAGACTGGAAGTTTGTGCCTCTCCCCTTCCCCCCAATTCTTACGTTGAAACTCCACCCTCCAGTATGCTGTATTAGGAGGTAAATAAAGTTAGATGAGATCAGGAGGGTGGGGCCCTTTAAAAGTCACAAGAGAGCTCGCTTCTCTCTCCTCTCTCCTCCATACGTTCATACAATGAGAAGTTGGCAGCCTGTCACCCACACGTGGGCTCTTACCAGAACTTGAGCATGCTGCTACCCCAGTCTCAAACGCCAGCTTCCAGAACTCTTGAGAAAGAAATTTCTGTTGTTTGTAAGCCACCCAGTCTGTGGTACTTTGCTATAGCGGCCGGATGGACAAAGATAGGCGCTAATCCCCTTCATGAGCCACCCCCCTCAACCATGGGTTCAAATTTCAGCATATGAATTTGGGGAGACACAAACATTCAGTCCATAACAATAGGCCAGACCCTTTTCTGGATGTTTAACAAAAATGAACTAATCTAATGCTCCTAACAACACTATGAAGGAGGTCCTGTTCTCAGCCCCACTGACATAGGGAATGGAGGCACAGAGAGGTTAAGGAGCTTCTCCCAGGAGGCACAGCTAGTAGGTGGCAGAGCTGGAATTGGAACCAGGGCCCTTGGCTCCCAAGTCCGTGCTTTTAACTGCCATCGTTTGCTGCCTCTCTGTAGTACAGTCTGCTTTATACATGACCTTGGCAAAAATCACTTAAATTCTTGGGAGCCTCTGTTTCCTCAGCTGTGAGGTGGGGATGATGCTGCTTAGCTCACAGGATCAGAAGACAGAGGGTGAAGAAAGAGTGCCTTGGAACTGTGAACCACTACCCATCTTTCGGGATGGGTGTCCTCCCTCCTTTCCTCACACCCTGTTTTCACCTTCCAGACTTGCCCATCCAGAGGGGACCACCCTTGCCCCCCGCCCATGTCCACGCGGAATCGAACAGCTCCACGTCCATCTGGCTTCGGTGGAAAAAGCCAGACTTCACCACAGTCAAGATTGTCAACTACACCGTGCGCTTCAGCCCCTGGGGGCTCAGGAACGCCTCCCTGGTCACCTATTACACCAGGTGGGGAAGCCCGCCCACGCTGCCACAGGCGGGGGTGGGGGGGGTGGGGGGGGGGGGGGGGGGGGGGGGGGGGGGGGGGGGGTGGCGGGAGGTAGCAGATGGGACAAGGGGAGGGACCCAGGGATTCAGGAAACTTTCCTGGCGCACATATTACAGCGGGACACACTGAGGGTCTGCTGGGGCCAGGTAGAAAAGGGGAGTGCCTTCTATCCCATCCACTCCCAGCAGAGCCTTGCACTCAACTTCAGGGAATGTGCCGCAGGACAGACCCACTTCTCCAACCTCAGACAGGATGGGGAGGAGATGGCTATGCTGTCGTCCTGAGAGGGTCCCCAGTCAGACAGGGAGGCGGAGCCGCTGCCCTGAGGAGCTGCTCGTTAGGCAGAGGAAAAAAATCGCATAAAAATACTGAAGACATCATAAAGCACATAAAACAGCTAGACTAAAACAAAGTAGGGAGACAGAGATACGTACAGCTGAAGCTGAAGTGCATTAAGTCAAGGAAAAGATGCGTCAGGGATGGATCCTTGGGTAGATGATGACTTGGATGAATCCAGGAAGGTTTCCCGGAGCAGGCGCCTAGTCTGGAGATTTGGACAGACTGCCTTGGGAGCAGCGTTCATCCAGACCTCTCTGTAGGAATCCTGGGTGGTGTCCGTGTCACCTCCCCCCCCCCACCCCCTACCCCGCACTGGCCAGCGAGTTGATTCCCCACCCAGGGGAGGGCCTGGGGCTGGCAGAGCAGATTGGGACAGGCCTGGCCTGCTGGGAGGGAGCTCCTGAGAGCACCAGTCGCATCTCTTGCCTCGGCAGCTCTGGAGAAGACATTCTCATTGGTGGGCTGAAGCCTTTCACCAAGTACGAGTTCGCAGTACAGTCCCACGGCGTGGACATGGACGGGCCTTTCGGATCCGTGGTAGAACGCTCCACCCTGCCTGACCGTGAGTGGCCGCCTTGCCACCTATCCCATCTTTTACCCCACTCCTTCCTGCTCCGATGGCCCTCTTTTTTAACATGTCCCTCAAAACCCTATTTCTGTCTATCCCTGGCTTCCATTCATGCTGGCCAGTCCTGTGCTGGTCTTAATCACTTAGTCCTAAACACAAGGAGACTTCGAGGAGGGGCTTCTTGTATGAGACTGCCAAGAGCTCACGGAGCTGGTGACAAGGGGCCGGGTCAGGGAGGCTGGTGTCCTGGATTCTACGTCCTGCCCGCCCACAGGGAAGCTTGGGCCTCTGTGTCCCCATCTATAAAAGGATGGAACCATTCGCTGTGCACGCCCCATGGCTCTGGAACCTCTGGAAATGGCATTCCAAGACGAATGACTTTTGTTCTCCTGGAAGAGGCTCTCTGGTTCTGCCTGCCCTAGCCCTGTTCCCTTTCCCATGGACAGAAGACCTTTGTCTTGGGTGGGATGGGGCGCGAAAGCCGTGCACTCCCTGGCGTTTGCTCTTGAAAAAGCTGCTTACAGGTCGTCTCCCACCCGCCTATCACATCAGTTGCTATGGTCTTAAACTGCATCAAGAGTTTGGGGGGCCCCAGGTTCTCTCAGAAGAGGCTTTGTGTCATTGGCTCCCCAGCACCACTGGCTATGTGACAGATGGGGATATTTTCTCCTTTTGCAGATGGGGTCCCAGAGCTGAGAGGGTGAGAGGCGAGGAGGCTTCTGCCAGCCTGTGATGCTGTGGCTGCCTCACGCCTTAGAGCCCTGGGTCCCCGTCCCACCCTCTGCTGGGCCTTGAAGCCCTGAAACCCCAAATCTCTGTCCCCTTCCAACTCACTGTTCACCTGTGTCCCTACTTCTCCTTCTCTCCCTTCCCCAGTCACCCCTACCCCCAGGATCAGTTTCTTCTCTGAAAACAAAACCACAAAGGTTGTACTTCTCCTACTGGGATGGCCTTGACCCTTAGAAACTGTGTCAGGGGCAAACACAGACAAAGGCTATACAGGGCATCAACTGATTTTATGTGAAGGTCTGTGGGTAGCAAGGAGAGTTAGGAACTTTCAATGATAAATAGTTTTGAACTCTACTTTATGTTAAACTTTACCATGGACTAGAGGAGAAACAGCATGGGAGTTCAAAATGAAATGTAAGCCTTCCAGAAAATTTTGAGCTCTGCCCCCAGGTCTCTGGACACCAGACAGTCTCCTCCAGCTTTGGAAGTATCAGGGTATGGAAGGTTGAGGTCTGCTCCAAGGAGTGAAAAAGAGTTTCTGGGAGGGGAGGAATGTAGTGAACACCTCTCCCCTGCTAAATGTTTTCCAGAAACTCCTTAGTTAGAGATCAGATTTTCATTTTGCTTTGTGGTTTGTCCTCACGCCCCTGTCTCCCGGCTGCCCCCAGAGCTGGGGCTCTCAGTGACGGTGCCTCTCCCCATCTCCCATGTACCCCAGGGCCCTCAACGCCCCCATCTGACCTGCGCCTGAGCCCCCTGACACCATCCACCGTTCGGCTGCACTGGTGCCCCCCCACCGAGCCCAATGGGGAGATCGTGGAGTATCTCATCCTCTACAGCAACAACCACACCCAGCCCGAGCACCAGTGGACCCTGCTTACCACGGAGGGTGAGGGCTCCCGCCCCAGGGCCTCTGAGCAAAAGCTTCCCCACCCTCTCCCTTTTTGAGCCCCTCCAGGGGCTGGGCTAGTGGTGAGAGTGTGGCTGAGGTTTGTTCCATGGGTGTCTGGGAGAAGCAGGCAGAAGCTGAGCCTGGGTGGGACAGCAGACCTTCTTAGTCTCATTTTTCCAGGCTGTCCCTTCATCCTGCTCCCACGCCCCCAACCCTCCAGCCCTGCTTTCCTCTGCCTCCAGGAAACATCTTCAGCGCTGAGGTGCATGGCCTCGAGAGCGACACGAGGTATTTCTTCAAGATGGGGGCACGCACAGAGGTGGGGCCTGGGCCCTTCTCTGGCCTGCAGGATGTTATCACTCTCCAGGAGAAGCTCTCAGGTATGAGGGCAGGAAGGGAGGAATGGGTCCACCCTGGGACAGCTTGAGGTCTTCTGAGGCCCCTGGAGTTAACCTCTAAAGTCATCTCTTCCAGGGCCCTGCCCTGGGGCACAGCTACCCTTTCATTGTTTTGGGCAGCTGGCTTCCTGGTTTGGTGGGCAGAGGACAAATCTGAAGGGGGTAGTTCAGTGGCAGTTCAGTCAAGAGGTCAGATTTATGGGAGACTGGCTTAGTTCTTTGGAAGAGTGCTTTGATTGGAGGATTGGCTTAGAGAGGGGACGAACTTTAGGGGGTGGGAGAGAGCAGCAGAACTGGTTATGTGATTTGCAGGGCCAAGGGTGAAATGAAAATGTGGGACCCTTATTTAAAAATCAGAATTGCAAGACAGTGATAGCAGAACCTTAAACCAAGCATGGCATCCTAAGTGTGGGCCCCGTGCAACCACTCTTATGGCACACTCAGGAAATCAGCCATAGTGTGTTTTTTTGGGAGGCCAGGTTGACAGAGAGGGACCGGAAGTTCAGATGTCCACTGGGGAGGACAGTCGGAGAGGGAGTGGTGGACCCCTTTTTGTAGCAGAAGATTTTGTTTCTAGAGGGTGAGACTCAGGCCAGTGGTCTCCTGAGGAAGCCATAGAAATCCTGGTCTATTGGGGCACCTGGGTGGCTCAGTCACTAAGTGTCTGCCTTTGGCTCAGGTTGTGATCCCAGGGGGATCGAGCCCCGCATCAGGCTGTTGGCTCAGCCGGATGCCTGCTTCTCCCTCTCCCACTCCCCCTGCTTGTGTTCCCTCTCTTGCCTCTCTCTTGCTCTCTCTGTCAAATAAATAAATCTTTAAAAAAAAAAAAAAAGAAAGAAAAGAAAAAAGAAAAAGAAAAGAAAAGAAAAATCCCGATTTATGAACCCTGGGCCTCGTCCTGGCCTTGACCTGTTCTGTCCCTTCTCTGTCCCCTGCCAGACTCCTTGGATGTGCACTCAGTCACAGGCATCATTGTAGGTGTCTGCCTGGGCCTCCTTTGCCTCCTGGCCTGCATGTGTGCCGGACTGCGCCGCAGCCCCCACAGGTGGGTGAAGGAGCCAGTCTGCCTGCAGAGAAGAGAAACTTCCAGAAGGGCAGCGGAGATGAGAGGGTAGGGAAAGTGGCCATAACTTGCCCAAGGTACCCCCAGAGGCCCCACTGAAGCTAAGACTCTGGAGTGAAGGGATTGGGAGTGATGTCCTCATGAGAATGGGGAGTGGGTTAGGGAGCCCTGGCCTACCTCCTCAGCAAGGGCGAGCATAGGCCGAGCTGCCTTCTCTCACTGTGTCTGTCACTGACAGCATCTTGGAAAGAGAGACCCCTAATCTCCAGACACCTGGACCTGGGAGGTGGGGCGGGGAGGGGAGGAGGAAAGGTTCTATTTGCAATGTCACAGCTGTTTTGAACCTAGTTTCTTAATCATTGCCTAGACAGGGAAACCAAATTCCAGAGATGGATGGGAACCTGCCGGAGGACATAGGCGGGACTAGATCCCAGGCCTGCCTCCACCCCTTTCTGACCACTGTGCCCAATTCTGTCTTCCCTTCCAGGGAAGCCCTCCCAGGCCTGTCCTCCACAACTAATGCTGGGAACCCCGCCCTGTACTCTCGAGCCCGCCTTGGCCCTCCTAGCCCACCAGCTGCCCATGAACTGGAGTCCCTTGTGCACCCCCGTCCCCAGGACTGGTCTCCACCGCCCTCAGACATGGAGGACAGGGCTGAAGTGCACAGCCTTATGGGAGGCGGTGCTTCAGACTGCCGGGGTCACTCCAAAAGAAAGGTAAGCCTGGAGCCTGGGTGGGTCACAGCCCCACACTACGACTCATTCCCAAACGGGACACCAGGGGGCGCAAGAGTCCAACGTGTGACCCCTTAGAGACGCTCCTCTCCCCCTTCCCCTCCCTTTCCCAGGGCCAGCTGCTGGGGAAAAGGATCTCTCTCTCCTTCCTCCCTGAAAAGGTTGGCAGAGTAGGGAAGCAGATGGGCCTCCATCCCTGGCAGAATAGGTCATCCTGGTTCTCACAGAAGGAGGGAAGGGCCCACAGTGGACTGTTTGCTGGTAACTCAATTTGGCCACACCACCCTCCTCATCCTGCAAGCTAGAGAAACCTCTAAGCCCCCCCCCCCCCCCCCCCCCCGCCACCGCAGTATGAAGGACAAGTGAGACCAGGACCTGGATAAGGTGGGCTCACGTAGGGCAGGTCCCTTCCACACCGCCAATGGTAGCTCCTCCTGCACTTCTCTGAGGAACCTATTCAAACCCTTGTGTGCTTCCTCCCTCTTTCCCTGTCTTTGTGGTGAAGGAGACGCTGCCTGGCTTGGACACCTCTAGGCTCTGTGGTGCTGGACTGTTCTGCAGGAGGACTTCTCCATCCTCATGTTCACCCCCAAACTCTTGGTCCCTCCCCAGAGCCTTAGCCAGGGAGGTGGCCAGGAGGCCAAGAGTCTCCATCTACTTCCCTCTCTTAGGCTCCCCTCTCCCAGCCAAGCCCTCAGTGCTCCCATCCTTTCTCTCCTCGCAGATCTCCTGGGCTCAGCCAGGTGGGCCAAGCTGGGCAGGTTCCTGGGCAGGCTGTGAGCTGCCCCATGCAGGTGCCATGCCTTCTCTGACCCGGGCTCTGCTGCCCCCTGCTGGAACGGGGCAGACACTGTTGCTGCAGGCTCTGGTGTATGATGCCATAAAGGTCAGTGTCCTGGGAGGGAGAGGGAGGAAAGGAGAGAAGGGGCTCTGTGTTTGTGAAGAGCAAGTAGTGAGTTTTCTCGTGACCCCTGATGATAACTTCCATGGGGATGGAATTCTAGTTAGGAGGCCCCTGGAGCCTCCGAAGGTGGGGGGGTGGTGGTGCAGGCAGTTTGCGGGGATCTGTCTAACCTGGGTTAAAGACAATCGCTCCTCTCCTGATGCCTTAGTGGGTCCCAGCAATATTACCATGGATCTGAGGGAGGGCCTGGATTGAGTGCATTCTGCCCTTCCCCCTACCCACTGAGGCTCTGACTAAATCTGGTACTTTTGGAACTCTGGGCAAAGGCAAATGCGTAGTATTCCGTTCTCTCCCTGCCTTCACATAGGCCTGATCATCATCTCTTAGAGGACAGCAGTCGCTGTGCTCTGGGGCTTGGGGGAAAGGGGTCAGTCCCTCTCTGCCCCAAGTATGTTGGCCACTTTTTAAAAAAGATATATTTATTTTAGAGAGAGAGAAAGATTGAGGGGGGCAGTCTTTAAGCAGACCCCCCCACTGAGCACAGAGCTGAAAGGTTGCTCAGTTCCAGGACCCAGGAGATCATGACCTGAGCCAAAACCACGAGCTGGGTGCTTAACCGACTGAGCCACCCAGGCGCCCCTGTTGATCATTCTTCTGATGATCACTCTCAGTGATGGTCACCCTGTCTTTACATTCTCGGCTCTGACCAGGGCAACGGTAGGAAGAAGCCACCCCCAGCCTGCAGGAATCAGGTGGAGGCTGAAGTCATCGTCCACTCCGACTTCGGCGCATCCAAAGGGAACCTTGACCTCCACCTCCAAGACCTGGAGCCTGAGGACCCCCTGCCTCCAGAGGCTGCTGCCCTCCCTTCGGGAGTCACAGATCTAGGGCAAGGGGTAGACTGGATGGACAGGGAGCTGGGAGGGTGTGAGCAGGCAAGCCCTGGGCCAGACAGACTCACCTGCCTGCCAGAGGCAGCCAGCGCTTCTTATCCGTACCCAGACCTCCAGCCCAGTGAAGCTCTGGAGGAGGCCCCCGGGAGCAGCTGCCAGCCAAAGGCCCCCTGCCCGCTAGGAACCAGCCCAGGCCTGCCCAGAGCCCCAGTCCCCTCCTCTGCCTAGCTCCCCTAGAGGGTGCAGTTTGGGGCAGGCTAGGATGGATCATGGGACATGGCCCATGTGGCCGAGTAGGTATGCCCATGTACCTGCAGTTCCTGAGCATCGTCACGGTGTCTGAAGCCTCCCCCGGGGGCTGTGGCTGTGGGGAGAGGAAGAAATGGGAGTATCCACTCCCCCCACACTCTGGCACCTGTCCTGTGGGAGGGACCTGTGAGGCATGGCTCTATGTGACGTGCACATGTATGCGCTAGCTGGAGAACTGGGAGACTTTGGCCAGGTAGAGGTCCCAGTGGCCTAATTGATCCTCCCAGGTCAGGATAGTGCCCCAGAGTGGTTAGTCCCTAGCCCTGTGGGCGTCCCACCTCCGTCACCCAGCTGTTTATTACACACTCTGAGAGTGTCTGCAATGCCCTGTCTGACAAAGACAGCCCCGGCCCATTTCCCTTTCTGGCTGGGCTGAGTGCAGTAGGCTCTGGTTGCCTAGCATCTTCGTCTTGTCACTACCCATCGCTGGTGTCACTACCCATCGCCCAGTCCCTATTGCCCCAACTGAGAGGGGGATTCTGGCTCCCCTCAGAGCAACTCTGCATTTCATTTTGTCATTTGGGAAGTGCCTGGTTTTGGAAATCCTTTGCCCTGGCTCTCCTGCCCTCCCTTCCCCTCCACTCCTCTTGTGCTCTGTCTCCAGTCAGCCCCCCTGCTCCCAGTTCTGCCCTGCTCTTCCTCTGGGATCCGCTTTCCTGTCCACTCCGCTGTTTCTCTGTCTCCTGTCTCTGCTGTCTCCCACCCCCATCCCGGACTGTGTCATGTGGTTCACCTGCCTGGGGTCAATCTCTGCACCCTTCCCTAACAACATGACTACCTCATGTCTGCTCTGAGGCCACAGCCTGACTTCTGTGTCCGCCATCCACTTCACCGGCCATCCTCCTGCCCCTCTTCTCTTTGTGCCACCATATGCCTCCGCCCCAGGCAGACTGCCCCTCTTAGGGGAAGATCTTCCAGTTTCCCTTGTGTCTTTCTCCCTGGGATTAAGGTTGGAGGATTCTCCTTGGAGTTGGGTGATGAAAGTCACGCAGGGGGACTTCTGAGATAGGGAAAAGGGAATGTGACTTCTCCCTTTGAGGCATGGAGGCAGGGTTCCTGGATTGAGGGGGTTTGGGCTCTTCCTTCCCAGCTGAAGCTGAAAGGGGAGAAGGAGACTGGGGATGGGAGGCACCACAGTCCAGGAGCTTCCCTCCCACTCTGCACACCTGGAACAGGAGCTCATGGATGGGGGGTGAGGGGAGTTTTACCCTTTGGGGGCTGGCACTGAGGCCTTTGCACAGGACAAAGGTAATTGGCTCATTTCATTTTGTTGTTGTTGTTGTTGTTTTTCCCTTTAAATTCAATCCTAACGTCCTTTTCCATTGACCTGTCACACAGGGACAAGCTGGACTTCTATTTCCTGTGTAGAGAAAACAAGGTCATTTATTTGATTTTGTACCCCAGCCTCTCCTTGGAGCTTAGGATGTGGGGGCTTTTCTCCCTAAATGCATCTTTTTTAACTGATCGGCACATCAAGGGTTAATGCTGGCTTCTGGGCCAAATTAGAAATAACCAGTCTATCTTTCCCCTCTTCTTCTTCTTCTTCTTCTTTTTTTTAATGGTGACATGTCTCTCAAGCAGAGTTGCGGCTCCCTCAGACCCTTTCAGCATCTGTGTTTATTACACTCGGGTGTCATTCCCGCCTGACATCCGCACCTACATCTCCCTCCCCTCCCTGCTCCAGCGGGGCTGGGAGAGCAAAGATTATTCCTGCTGGCTTGTAGCTCCCTGAAGATGGAATTGTCGCTTGTACTCTTCCTCTGGCATCCAGCGTCACCATGGCTGAGGCCACTGTCTGTGTTTTGCCTTTGCTCTGAAGGTCAAAAGCTTCTTTTTATTTTGCTGGTTTGCTCTGCTCCCCCCCCCCCCCCCCCCCCCCCCCCCCCCCCAAAGGGGAGAGGAAAAAAAAAAAACAAAAACTGCCCTGAATCAAATGGCTGTTTTAACAGTAGGCTCTTAGCATTACACCACATAGTCATTTTTCATGTTCTTGTTTAACAGGCACTGAGGTTCTGGTTTAAATTAAATAGCTGCAAATGAGACAATTTATAACCCATTAGGTTGGGTGGAAAATTGTTTCTCAAAAGCAAATAAGTAATAAATCTGGTATCTGCCTATAACTCACAGTTGATAAGAAAGTGGCCATTACTCACTAGCATTATATATTATTTGGGCTCTGGGTAATTTGGAAGTGTTAGGTTTGTGTCTTTGTAGCAGTATTTTTATTAGAAAAGAGTCTATTGGCCTTTTACAGGGTATTAATCCCTTTGTCACCTACCATCGATGCCTTGTGTTTTTTGAGTCTCATTTAGAAACCTTCCTTTTCTTGATGCATGACAAGTGTAATCAGTACCTGCTCATTTATTTGTCGGTATTTAGTTTTATGCTATTTTATTTAATTCTTTTTTCCAGCATTTTTTCCTCCTCATAAATATGATATTCTTTAGTGTTAAGCCAAGGCATTGATCATGTATCTGTCCCAATAATGAATTAATAAACTATTTTCCAAAAATGTGGAATGACTAGAATTTCCTCAGCCTTTCTGTCCTAGAGAGTGTATTTCCTGCCAGGCTGGGAAATGCTGAGTTTCTGAGGGTAGAGAGCAGGTGGTCATGGGAAAGAACCAGACCACCCTTCAGACTTAAACTTAGAAAAGAGGCTTTCTTTGATTGCAAACTTACAGGCTTTCTGGGGGAATCTCTTTCCAACTGGGCATAGGCTTTTTTTTTTTTTTTTTTAACTTTCTTGGGTGCAAAGGAGAAGTGAATGAGCAACAACTCCAGAGATTTGGCCTTAACAACTATTTTTCTGTGTAACTCTGGTCTCCAGAGTTGCTCACGGCTGCATGGTAACACATATGGACACTGTGCCTACAAGCTTAGAGACCCATGCACATACACACTCACCTTCACAAACACCCTTGGATCCATTAACTCAAACATGGGCATGCAGCCACACGCAAAACTACACACGCATGCCCCACATGCATCTCAGGATGATACTCTTCTGCTAAGATCTTTCCAGAGCCTGGTAGGAAGCATGCTTTTCTACTGAGGGAACCAAGAACCAGAGGCTGCCCTGCCTGGGACCACCCCTAAAGTGGCTGATGGGCCAGACCCGTGTTAATTGACAGATCACAGGGAGAGATACTGCACATTCTGCAGGCAGGCGAATAGCCATTATTTGCATATCACTCTCAGACCAAGGGTTGTGATAAAGAAGAATTAAACACTTGTCAAAATGAATTTAAAATGACAGCAACTCAGGACACCAATTTGACCTCTCTGAGTCTAGGACAAGCCAAGAAGGGATTGTTGAGAATTCAAGCCCTGCAGGAGGGAAATCCAGGACTCTGGGCCCGGACAGCCCCCCTCCCTCCCTTTCTTATGGCCAGTGGAGGCCCATCACTCCTGCCCCTCCTCACGGTGAAATTGGTTTGGGGTTTGGGTGTGTCCTCCAACCTTGAATTTCTCCACTGCCTCCCATGGCTCACTCATATACCTCAAGTTCTGCCTTCTAGACTCATCTTCCAACTGCTACAGGAGAGTCAGGAGTCCTGGGCTGGACAAACCCCATCAGCAGTAAACTTATCTGATCCCTGGAGGCCTGCACTTTTTTACTCATCTGCACCAAAGTTAGGGTTTTTTGTTGTTGTTGTTGTTTTTTAAGATTTTTTTATTATTTATTTGACAGAGAGAGATCACAAGTAGGCAGAGAGGCAGGCAGAGAGAGAGGAAGGGAAGCAGGCTCCCTGCCGAGCAGAGAGCCCGATGCAGGACTTGATCCCGGGACCCTGAGATCATGACCCCGAGATCATGACCCCAGCCGAAGGCAGCAGCTTAACCCACTGAGCCACCCAGGCGCCCATGCACCAAAGTTAGGTTTATGGATGGTTAAGATTCCTGATTCCAAGATTCCAGAGTAAAAGAGAAACCTAGTTATTCCTCCTCATCCCAGTCCAATGTTGGAAGAAGAAATAGCTGAGTGAGGCAAAGAGGACCATCTTTAAATCTCCTGATCTTAGAACGGAATAGATGGACTAGCTAGCTCATCACGCTGGACTGAACAGAAGATCATTTAATAGTAAGTGGCCAAGATTCAAGATCTCTGAGCATTAACATGGGTATGTATCTCCTAAGAGGTAATACATACCTATCTTCCCTAAAATTCGTGCACTCCTTGGCTAACATGTTCTCAGACATGAAACATTGAGAGTCGTCTTTGTGACATAGAAATGTTATTGGGAGTTTCGACTCAGTTTGCTTTCCCAGATACCAGGTCATTTGTTAGGACCCGTGTCCTTTAAATATCCCTGGCAACGAGCAGGAGAAATAGGATTATCTTTATCTCTCAGATGACCTCTGAGAGTGACTGCCTGGGTTGGCTGGGCTAGACAGCAGGCAGTATTGGGGTCGAAACCCACGTTACTTTTGACCCACGGCTTCGGGGAAGCTGCCTTCCTACTCCTTCCACCTCCGGTCCACTCAGTGCCAGAACTCTGTAGTTTAGAGAGGCCAGTCTTACAGCTAAACGTCCTAGCCTTTGGGCGGCAGGACCAGAAACCACGGAAAACCGAACCTTTGACAAGTTTGTGCAGCTTTTAGGCGTTTATCTCGAAAACATATACTTGGACTCGGTGGTGCAGGGTGCAGCAGAAACAGTGGGTCAGAGCAGACCCCACGGCTTTGAGTGTTTCTCCGCAGCCCGGACCCACTTGACAGTCCGCTGGCTCTCTCCACTTCCCCGGCCCCCCAAGTCCGGGGCTGGCCCGCGGTCAGGGGGTACGGCGCAGTAGCCCGGGACCGCGCCGGCAGCTCCAGCCACAGTTCAAAGCGCAGGGGGCGCGTCCGCCGCGCAGCCGGGAATGTCCGGCCGCTTAAAGCGCTCGCCGGCTCTTTTGTTCCCCAGACCGGGCCTCCGGGGAGAGGGGCTGGGGGAGGGGACCGGGAGGGGAGGGAAGAGGGGCGGCGGGCGGAGGGAGGAGGGCGGGGCGGGCGCGGGCGGTGCGAGTGCGGAGCGCGCACCCCGGGCGAGGCTGACAGATCGCTGGGGTGGGTGCAAGATGGCGCAAGCGGCGCTCCCCCTGCGCCCCCGGCGCTCCTAGGCAGGCATGTGGCCCCAGCCCGCCGCCGCCCGGGCTCGGCCCCGGCCGGAGCCCCGGCCCCGGCCCCGGCGCCGACCCCGCGGGACGCTGTGAGCCGCCAGAGGCCCCGGAGCCGCGCTTCGCCAAGCTGAGCGGACCGAGAGCCCCATGGCTGCTCCGCGCGCCGCGCCGCGCCGGCTCCTGCTGCCGCTGCTGCTGCCGCTGCTGCTGCCCGCGCCGAGCAACGGTGAGCGCCCCGGGCGGCCGCGGACCGAGCCCCGGGAAGGGCGAGAGGGGAGTAGGTGGGCGCGAGGGGGCGGAACTGGGGAGAGAGGCGCGGACCCTGCGGGCAGACCCGGGGCGGGAGGGACTTGTCCGAGAAGGAGAGCCGAGTGGGACGGGGCGGAGCCGGGGGATAGGGCCCCGAGGTCGGCTGCCCGGCCGGCAGGAGGATGCTGAGGACGCGGCCCCCTAGGAGAGACTCCGATTCGGGGCGCTGAGGCTCCGGGACTCGGGCAGTACGCAAGCCCAGACCGAGGAGCACAGAGCACCGCAGAGCAGAAGCGAGGCGGGCGGGCGGGAGTTGGGGAGAGGGAGAAGCGAACCAGGGGGGCACCTCAGGGCCGAGTCCCGTCCGAGGGGGCGGGCCGGGGTGCGCGGAGCCCGACTGCGGGCCAGAGTAGCCCGAGGCGGCCGAGACCGAACGCAGCCGAGCGAGAGGGCGGTGGGACGGAGGCCGGTCCGACCGGGCACGTCCCGGGTCGAGAGTTGGCGCTGGCACCGGGAGTGCTCTGCGGAGACCAAGGCAGAAGAGGAGGCAGAGTCCCGGCGGGCCGCGCGTGGGGAGGAGGAGACCCGAGGGAGACCGCGCGACCGGGGAAGGGGAAGAGAAGCCGACCGAGAGGGAGCGAGCTTCGGGGACGCTCACGTGCCCGCCCTTCCCGGGAGGGTGCGCGGGCAGAGCGCCCCTGACCCCGGGCTCTGGGTCTGCCCGCGTTGCTGCCCAGAGCTGCGTCACCACCACCCTGTTCCCTCAGGGGCTGTAATGGGCCCATCTCACGGGAGGGGAGCGCACATCTAGGCCCTTCCCCTCCCACCCCAGGTTCTCCGAAGACGCTGGTCTAGGCGGTGTTCTCCCTCCTCTCCGCTGGGGAGAAGCAGAATACCGCGTCCGCATCTAGGAGAAACTTTATTCCTCGACTGCTGTACCGGGGTTGGGTTGGGGGCTGAAGCGGCTGAAATGCAGGGCAGGGGGAGCGTGGGTAGGGGTTTGAAAGGTTATGACCCTCAAATGTCTTAAATTATTACATATCCCTGTGGCTGGGGGATTCATCGGTAAGGCGGGTCCCCCTCCTCCTTTCTCCCCACCCACTTTCCCTCTCCCCCAACCAGGGAGGGCGCTTGTCTGTTGGGGAGGGGCCAGCTCCAGGATCACTAGTTCCCTGGAAAAGTGACGAGGGGATCCGTGGCTGCCCTTCCAGACCAGGTGGGTTCATTCCTCCCGGAGTGAGGTGATAACTGGTCTGGTAAGTTGCCCGTTGGAGAAGTTGGGAACTTGGCATCACGCCTGGGATTGGAGCTCTTGTGCTTCCTGTCGGGCTTCCCCCTCATTCCCCAATCACCTTCTCTCTCTCCTCGTTCCCCTTCTCTTCTTCCAGCTCAGTTTTGTTCTACGGGAGCGGTGAGGTCGGTCAGAGTAAGGATTCTGGAAACCTCCCTCTTCCTGAATTTTGGGAACTCTGAGTTGACGCTTGGTACCCTTCAATTCTCCTTATGACAACTGCAAAATAACCACATAAACCAAAACATAGAGTGCCCTAGGGCAGAGGCAGGGGGGCTGGCACATTGCCTAACCTGTACCTATCAGATGAGGAATGGGACGCTAGGACAGGTTGAACACTTTGACCTTGAAAGTCTGTGAGGCTGCAGTGTGTAGCCAGAGTGATCACAGAAGTGGTAGCAGCCATGTTAGAATCAGTCTTACTTTTGGATCTCAGATGTGTTACTATGAATTGTGACACCCTAGACAAGTTGTTTCATTATCTCTGGGCTTCAGTTCCCTTGTCTGTAAAACGAGGAAACAGTACAAATAATATCTCTCTCTGAGATGGTCTGCTGATTGAGAAAGGTACTGCACAAGACAGAACTTTCTAATGCATAAAATTATATATGTAATGGAGATTTCTACTGACATTACTGAAAGATGGGGTGGGTGTACAGTTTTGGGAACTTGGGCCACCTGTGTATGAAGCTCTTCCTGCCTGTTCAGTTCACACTAACCTCTCCTTTTCCTTCCATCTCCCCTGCCCCATACAGGTCTTGGCCACTCTGCCGAACTGGCCTTTGCTATGGAGCCAAGTGATGATGTTGCAGTTCCTGGGCAGCCTGTAGTGCTGGGCTGCAGGGTGGAGGGGACCCCTCCAGTGAGAATCACCTGGAGGAAGAATGGAGTGGAGCTGCTGGAGAGTACCCACGCCATCTTGCTGGCCAATGGGTCCCTGATGCTTCCTCACTTCCAGCTGGATCAGGGAGGGAGCCCCTCAGATGAGGGTGACTATGAGTGTGTGGCTCAGAACCGCTTTGGACTCGTGGTCAGCCGGAAGGCTCGAATCCAGGCTGCAAGTAAGTGGACACCCCTTACTGTCTTTTCCTACACTGGGGATCCAGGGTCTGCCCAGGGGTTGGGGGTAGGGGAAGCAATTCCCTCTTCTGCAGCCTTCTGGAGGACTGATTTCTCAGCATGGGTCAGTTGAGACGTACGTAGTGGTCATTTGTGGCGGTGGAATTATATCCTGTACTCATTTAACTGACTGGAATGGGATTCGGCAGGAATACAGCCAAATACTGCTGCAGGGAGAGGGAGAGAAAGAGAGCAAGCTTTATCCAACTCTTGGGTCGGTGTGTCTTAGCTTCCACGTGGCTGCACTGGGAATGTCCCAGTCCATCGAGTGGGATGCTCGTGTCTCAGGAAACAACTGTCATACTTTATGGGTGATTTAAGAGAATTTTGAAGGGCAATTTGGCTACATTGCAATTTTAAATTATGTGGTGACTTTCAGATCTTTTGGGTAGGATAATAATATTCGGAAGCTTGTCAACAATTCATTTTACAAAAAATATGGTAGGTTAATTTCAAGGTTATCACAATGATGACATTACTCCCACTCGCCTTCATGCTAATGTGCCTCTTTAAAAAAAAATCAGCTTTATTGAGGGATAATTAACAATAAAATTGTAAGTCTTTAAAGTGCACGTGGTGGTGACTTAACATCTGATGTGTTTTGCGTGGGAGAGAAAGGGCCAGGCGGGGTGTTTCAGTTCTAGAATTGTGCTTTGCTTACACTGATAGACCACAAGTAGTTGAGACAAAATGATGGCTGTGTTCTATTGCCCTGTCCCGCAAAAATTCAGTTGTTCTTTAATTTATGCGCACTCGTGGTTGTGTAAGCCAGAAGTATCTATGGATCTTGAAGGGGGCAAGCTGGGGATGTGAGGCAAGGTGTGTGTCAGGCTTGAAAACCACTGCTCTTGAGAGTAGGCGAAAGTTTTAGCAAGTGCTAGGTAGTTCTCTACCTCACAACTTTGTACTTCCGGGGGAGTGCCCCTTAAAGACTCTGCTTACAGAGGCTATGCCTTAAAGGTGTTGGTAATAACTCTTTTTTTTTTTTTAAGATTTTATTTTATTTGACAGACAGAGATTACAAGTAGGCAGAGAGAGAGAGAGAGAGGAGGAAGCAGGCTCCCCGCTGAGCAGAGAGCCCGATGCGGGACTCGATCCCAGGACCCTGAGATCATGACCTGAGCCAAAGGCAGCGGCTTAACCCACTGAGCCACCCAGGTGCCCAATAATTCTATTTTTTTAAAGATTTTATTTATTTACTTATTTATTTGAGAGCAAGCACAAGTGGGGATGGCAAGGAGGCAGAGGCTGAGAGAGAAACAGACTCCCCGCTGAGCAGGGAGCTGACGGGGCTCCATACCAGGACCCTGAGATCATGACCCGAGGGGAGTTCGGGCAGCCGCTTAACCAACTGAGTCACCTGGGTGCCCTGTATAATTTCAGCTAATGTTACCAAGCCCTTGCTGTGTGCTGGGTCCCCTAGGTGTTCTGCATGAAAGTTCAGTTATCACAATGGCCTGGAGAAGACAGGCAGTCTTTGCCCCCGTTTGACAGATGGGAAAATCAAGAGGCAGAGGGATCCCGGGACGCTGCAGTAGGCAGAGGAGCTGGGCTGCAGTCTGGGCAGTAGAAGCCCTACCCATCCTGCCTACCTCCCATGGCATGCCACTGCTCCCCCCCCCCCCGCTAAGGGCCTGCCAGTTTCCTCCTGGCTCTTAAGGCATTTGCCCAGTTGCTCGGAATGGCTGGTGAGTGATGAATCGTTCTGAGGCAGGAGGCTTCTCACTGAGTTGAAGATGGCCCCTTTGTTCTAAAGAAGGCTGATTCAGGCCCCCATATGGAGCTCGCTGGGAGGCAGCCCTGGACCTGGAGACCCAATCACTTCTGGCTCAGCGACCCCTCCACGCCAGCTCTCGGCGGTGCAGGGAAGGCTGGTGCGGCCTCTCAGCAGATGGCGGGGTATGAGGAAGAGAAGCGTGGACGTGGATGCAGGGCAGGGCCCCCAAGATTGGCCGGGGAGAGAAGTAAGATTTCCTGGGGAGAGGATCCCCACACTGTCCCCGGCTTGTGTATCAGCACTGGCCCCTACATTGCCAGCCTAGAATTCTGGAAGATAAATCCCAAGTGTTTATATATAGCTAATTGTAAATGTGCTTTTCTATAAATGGTAATACCTTCAAGATGTCTGGTCTCCTTAAACTACAGTATAAGAAACTGAGCTGAGGGCTGGGAGAAGGGCCAGTGGGTGAGGTCAGCGTGGTTAATCCTTTGGGGTCCTGGGGACAGCTGGGGGGTTGCCTCTAAGCACCAGCGATCTGATATGGCCTCTCTCTCCCCTGCAAGGCTTGTGACCCCATGGGGAAATGCTTGGGTACCAAGCAACCGGGTGGCTGGATCTCCTTTTCTCACTTCACAAGCTGATGTCCCTAGAAACCTCCAAAGCTGATTAGCTGCCTGAGTTTTCTCCTTTGGTAATAACTCCCTGCCCGTGTGCCTGCGGGCGCTGCAGATGTTGTGTGACATGGGAGGGTGCCTTGCTGAAAGGTGTGAGGAGCCCTCTGGAGCTCCTGCCTCTCCTGCCTGCTCCCTGGGGGCTAATGGAGAATCGGCAGGCTCAGCAAGACTCACAGACACACAGTCTACCCAGCGGATTCACCAGTGGGGCACACAGGGGCCCAGGTCTGTGGGGGGGAGCCCTGCTGGGGCCTCTGAGCTCTGGGTCTGAGGCCACAGCTAGAAAAGCCCCCTCTTGGGGTGCCTCGATGGATTAGAGCCTCTGCCTTCGGCTCAGGTCATGATCCCAGGGTCCTGGGATCAAGCCCACATCAGGCTCTCTGCTGGGCAGGGAGCCTGCTTCTTCCTCTCTCTCTGTCTGTTTCTCTGCCTACTTGTGATCTCTGTCTGTCAAATAAATAAATAAATATCTTTTTAAAAAAGCTCCCTCTTCCATCCCAGTGGCCTCAGATGTTGTCATCAAAAGATGGCCTGACTAGGCTGGGCTACATTGCACGCTGGTTCCTTGGTGGCTTCTGTTCCCAGTATCTCCTTTTTTTTTTTTTTTTTTTTTTTTAAATATTTTATTTATTTATTTGACAGAGAGAAATCATAAGTAGATGGAGAGGCAGGCAGAGAGAGAGGGAAGCAGGCTCTCTGCTGAGCAGAGAGCCCGATGCGGGACTAGATCCCAGGACTCTGAGATCATGACCTGAGCTGAAGGCAGCAGCTTAACCCACTGAGCCATCCAGGCGCCCCAGTATCTCCTTTTTAGGACAGAGTGGCTCAGGGTCCTAAGACCTGAGGTCCTAATTCCTGCTTCTGGCATGTCTGGTTTTCTGCCCTGCAGTTCCATGTGCTTGGGGTCTGGAGGCTGCAAACTGAGACACTTGTTAATAATGAGACAGACCCGGACAAGTTAGCCTCTCTCTGGGCCAGATTCCTCACCTGTGAAATGTGCATATACTCCTACATTTGTGGGATGGTTGGAAGGACTGACACATCCCATGATTTGCCTGGTATACAGGAGGCACATGGGAGCCAATACGGCATTCTTCATCGAAAGGTGATTTTACAGACATTGCCAGCAAAAGCAAACTGCCTGACTGTGTTCCCAGCCCCCAGCTCTCTCCCTCACTGGGATTCGGTTAGGAAGTACACCAGGGAAATCTACCAGGGAGTGGAATTATTGGAGCCAGAGAGCAACTTGTTCTGTTTTAACTCTTTCCTGGGAGGGCCTGGGAATTCTCCCAAGCCTCAGAGTATGGGCTGAAGCCGGGTTAGCCTCTGAAACCCTCTGCCATCCCTCTGGAGGGCCCCTGGGAGAATATGTGTGTCACCTGACTCAGGGGGAACATGTGCATTGCCTACACCTGTTGAAGTCTGTGTACCTGGACGACCCCAAAGAGGGATGGGCAATGGGGCTCCTAGCTGGCTCAGTAGATGGAACATGTGACTCTTGATCTTGGGGTTGTGAGTTTGAGCCCCACGATGGGTGTAGAGATTACTTAAAAATAAAATCTTTTGGGGCGCATGGGTGGCTCAGTTGGTTTAGCATTTGACTCTTGGTTTCAGCTCAGATGATGATCTCCCAGTTGTGGAATCGAGCCCCGGGTCAGGCTGTGCTCAGTCCAGAGTGCTTCAGGTTCTCTCTCCCTCTTCCTCTCATTCACAATCTCTCTCTCTCTCTCTTTTTTTTAAAGATTTTAGTTATTTGACACAGAGAGAGATCTCAAGTAGGCAGAGAGGCAGACAGAGAGAGAGGAAGCAGGCTCCCTGCTGAGCAGAGAGCCTGATGCGGGGCTTGATCCCAGGACCCTGAGATGGTGACCTGAGCCAAAGGCAGAGGCTTAACCCACTGAGCCATGCAGGTGCCACCACAGTCTCTCTTTCAAATACATATAAACATACATAAAACTTTTTTTTTTTTTTTATAGAGAGAGGGGGAGAAGTAGGGGGAGGGGCAGAAGGCAAGAGAAATTTTTTTTTTTAAGATTTATTTATTTATTTGAGAGACAGAGAGAGAAATTCAAGCAGACTTGGTGTTGAGCCTGATGTGGAGCTTGATCTCACGTCCCTGAGATCATGACGTGAGCCAAAACCAAGAGTCAGATGCTCAACGAACTCAGGGCCCCTGAGAGAGAGAATCTGAAGTGAGCACCAGACTGGGCTCAGTCTCACAACCCTGAGATCATGACCTGAGCTGAAATCAAGAGAGAGAGGGATGTTTAACTGACTGAGCCACCCAGGCACCCCCAAAATGAAATCTTAAAAAAAAAAAAAGATGGGCTAGATACAAGGAGGGGGAATGCTTGGGGGACCCACCCTTAACTCCCCTCAGGCAGATGCCCTCTGGCCCTACCCTTCACTTCCTGGTCCTATGCCCCTTGGAGAATTGGAGCAAAGATCTATGTGATCTAGAGCGGGACTTCACAAATGCTACTGTACCCATGAAGTACCTGGGGAACCTGATAAAATTTGTATTTTGAATTAGTAGGTCTGTCTACGGCCATACCACCCTGAACGCGCCCGATCTTGTCTGAATCAGTAGGTCTAGGCCAAGGACTGGGGTCCTGTATGTCTCGCCAAAGGCCAGGCGATACTGATGGATCCTGCTGGTTCACAGGTGCTAGAGCAGAGCCCGCCCCCCAGGCCATTCACCATCTCTGGTGTGGGGGTGTGTGGGCAACACAGTAAGGTTGGCAGAATGTGGTGCAGGAGCAAACCCAGATGGGTTTGAACCCCAGCTCTGCCACTCACCGATGAGTTACTAATCCTCTTGAGCCCTCGTCTGAAAAAATGGTCATTACCCTATCAGCCTATCAAGGCTGTTGGAGGATGAAATGAGTAGATTGGGTGTAAAAACCTGGCATGGGGCTTGACCTCTAGACCTTAAGTAGTTTTGTCAGTGCTAGGTACTGACCACTAATTTAGGATGAGGTTCAGCCTATCTAGATGGTGGCCCAGTCCTCCAAGAGCCAGGATGGCCTCCCTCCCCGCCTGGGGCTGTCCCCACAGGGCAGGCCCAGCAGTGGCTGTGAGGGTAAACTGCAGAAGCTACTGCCCCCACTGGACGGACATGGACAAGTCACTTACCTGTATGGAGTCTTTATTTTCTAGATATAATATTTTATCTTTTAAAATTCCAATGCAAGTTGCTTATGGTTACTTTTTTTAAGTTTACTTATTTTTTAGCAGTCTCTACACCCAATGTGGGTCTCAAACTCATGACCCAGAGTTGCATGCTCTACCTACTGAGCCAGCCAGGCACGCCTTAGCCTCAAAATGGGGAAATAGGACTTCCCAACAAAGAATGTTATGAGGATTACCTGTGACGGTCTGGGTGAAGAACTCAGCACTGTGCAAGGCACCTAGAAAGTGTTCCTCAAATATTAACATTATTATTCTGAGAAATGCGGGATTCTAAGCTCCTCTTGTGTGGATTCCAGGAAGGCCCTTGGTGAGCCCAGACTCCTAGGAAGAGGCTGTGGGGTCAGGCAAGGGGGAGTCTTTCCTGCTGCCTCCACCGACTTCTCAGACCCTCAGGCACCCACTTCTAAAATCTTGATTCATTCTCAACCCATCTGAGGGAAAGCAACTTAAACAGTTACTCTGGAACCCACTTTTAGCAGCAAGGTCCGTGGTTGTGTGAATCTGGGATCAGGGTCTGGAGCCAGATCTGTGGAACCAACTTGGAGCTGGGGGAAAGGGCCAGTGGCAGAAGAACCATGGGCTGGAGCTAATGGGGAGAACAGTTTGTGTGGGGGGCTCAGTGTATTGAGGGGACCCCAAAGTGTTTCAGGGTAGGGCAGTGGGCTATGTAGGGAAGCGGTTCCTGGTGCAGTGGCTGGGAACCCCAGAGGCCTGTGTCACCTGGAGGTTGGACACTCGGGCCTGGTATATGGAGCCCAAGCTTCTCTCTCCTCCTTGAAGGGCAGCTCAGCTGAGGTATCCCTGAGGAAGCCCCCACCAACTGCCTCTCAATCACACACATCTGCCTACCAAGTGGAGCAGGAAGCAGGTGTCGCAGGGGAAATGTCACTGGCGTGACAAGCGGGCTGGCAATGCAGAGGCCGGCTCTCCTTTCCTGCAGCTCACGTGTAACTACACCAGAGTCAGGTGCAAATGGGAGAGGGTCAGGCCCTTTCCACATGCCAGTTGATACCCCACTGACGCTCCTCGGACAGTCAGTCCCTAGCCGCTGTGAGGTGTGATGGAAGGGTGCTTGCCCGGACACCGGGCTCCTGCGTGGCTCTGGGCAAGTCACTCACCCTCTCTAGGGTTTGCTTTCCTTATTGTGAAAGTGGGTGCTTGAACTCAGATTCTTGTCTGCTCTAAGGGGTAAAGGCTTGTTTGCCATCCAGGCGGTCCTGGGGACATGCTCGCCTTTGCTGGGCCTTTTCCCAGTCTCTTCTTGCCCCTGTTTGTCCCTTAGCCAATCAGTTTCCTCTCCCCCAGCTAAGGCAGGGTGGATTCATGGCCTGTGGCACTCAGGCTCAAGCTTCCCCTCAGTGATGGCTGCTTACATTGTTAAGTACTGTTTTGTGGCTGGATATTCCATCTGTCTCCTCAACTAGACTTCAGGCTCCTAAAGGGCTTTGCTTTTGTATTTCTCACGTCCCCCGCCTGTGGAGCTTGGTAAAAACTAAATGAACATGTGGCCCTGCGGGTGCAAAGCTCACTCTCCCTTGTTTCTCTTGCTGCTTCTCCCTTGCTTTCTCTCTGTGTCTCTCCTGGCCTTGTGATTGATAGCATAGCTCAGAGGAGCAGAAGCTCAGGAGCGGGCCAGGTCGGTGAGGGAACAGAGCACACCCGGCAAGATCGGCAAGATCGTGGGCGGCTGCTGCTGGGTGTTTTTTTGTTTTTTTTTTTTTTAAAGATCCTACCCATTCATTTGACAGACAGAGATCACAAGTTGGCAGAGAGGCAGGCAGACATGGGGGGGAAGCAGGCTCCCTGCTGAGCAGAGAGCCCGATGTGGGGCTCGATTCCAGGACCCTGGGATCATGACCTGAGCCGAAGGCAGAGGCCTTAAACCACTGAGCCACCCAGGTGCCCCTGCTGCTGGGTGTTTATCTGCAGAGGACCTGAGACTCTTCCTGGCCACATGGGGTGTGAGGCAGAGACCAAAGCACTTGGCACCTTTCAGGCGTGGGTCTCCGGGTCTCCTGCCTTGCTTGAACTTCAGTCCCTTGCTGGATGAGGTCCCTGTCCCTAGCCACACTGGCCCCAGCTGAGGGGGGAGGGAGGGCCCCACTCGCCCCCACCCGCAGGACTCGAATGTGGAAGTCGAATGCTTCTGGTTCCCACACCTTGGCTCCACTGTCGCAGGCAGCCAGCTGGCCCCTTGAACACAATGTGCAAATCTCCTCTGTTCCTGTTCCCGGCATTGTCCGTGGCCGGGCGCCTTGGCTGGGAATGTGGGCCCGTGAATAGGAGAGGCATTTGCAGCCTGCAAATGAAACAGGCCCCCAGCCCCCCTTAACCCCTTGTCCCCTCCCCGCCCCCAGGGAGAAAGGACTTGTTCACTCCTGGCTTCCTTGTATTGCCTTTCCTTCTCCTCTCCAGAGTCCCTGCCGGCCAGAGAGTGAGAGTGAGTGTGCGTGTGCGTGTGTGTGTGTGTGTGTGTGTGTGAGACTTTTCACAGCAGCTTGGAGGCTGTTCTACACAGGCTTCAAAAACAGTAGAATGGAACAGAAGGGCATGTGGGATGGAAAACCAAACTGCTCGCGGCTGTCTTTGTTTAAACTGGACCAAGTGATTCAAAAAATGTCTGTCTTGTGTGATTCACCTAGGGCGCCCAAAGCTTCTCTGACCATAGCCTTGTTGCATCCAGGAATGGAGAGACCTGTAGTGTGTGTGTGCTGCCACATGGACCTGTGTGGGGACCTGAGCATGCAGGTGTGTGCCTGAAGGAGGTGTATGGAGCCCAGGATTGGGGTCCCTCTCTTCTCCAAGCACTTCCCTTGGGCATTGTGGCCAGACTGGAAGGCTAGAGTGGACAGAACAGGCACAGGCCAAGAGACCATGGTCGGTGATGTTTAGGTCCCACAAGGAGTGATACTCAGCCAGCTGAAGTGAGAGAAGAGGAAGATAATCCTCAGGTCACCACTGATGGAGGGTGGGGGCTCACCTCATGGGCTTGCAGGCATGGGAGCACCTTGGGACTTGACACCGTATTCTTAGTTATTTATTAGGCAGTGCCAACAGTCTGACTGCAGTCCGAGCCCGCTGGCCTATGTGGCTCCGTATCCCCCCCAAGGATCACTCTTTGATTTCTCATCTTGCTTCCGGTTCACCACCTCTAAGAAATGCTAACCCAACTCTTGTGACTGCCCTCAAGTATAAGGTTAGGACAGAAGACAGATGGGAGCAGTCCCGGTGGCTTCCTGAGAAGGGGTGCCTGGACACGCGCCACTGGGACTAGTGAAGGTGGAAAGGCAGGGGTTGAGCAAAGGCCTGAGGAGGGGCAAGCAGGAGGAGCTCCTGGCCAGACCCCAGACCCCAGGGAGATGGAGGAAGTGGGGAGTATGGGCCTACGGCCAGTCAGCCAGCCACCCAATTCAGGCAGGGGGAGAAAAGTGTGATGCAGTGGGTTCACCTCCCAGCTTCTCCCACGCACTTTTCTCTCTCTCCTCTCTGGATTTTGGCTTTGACACTCTCCCACAGACTGCACTCCACCTCTGCCTTCCTGTGGGGTCATGCTTAACATCTTTGTCTTTGTTGTCCTCAGCCCTGTTCCTCCCGCCCTGTCCTTTCTCCTGCTCCTCTCTCCCGTGTTCTATCCTTCCTCCTGCCTGTTTCTCCAATAGTGGCAACCCTGTGTCCACCATCCTCTCTTTGCTGGGGGAGAGAGCCTCCTGAGAAACTCAGTCCTGGGCACAGAGCAAAGAGATAAGAAGAGGAGACGGAGAGGGTGAGGTTTAAAGATGACCCCCATGGAAATGGTCCATGGCCTCCCCAGCAAGCCAGAGCCCCCTGGGGGCAGACCATCCCTGGGAGGAACCTGAGAACACTGGCCCCTGCTTGAGACTTGTCTCTGAGCCTGGACACTGACCACGGTGGGTGGTGGGGGCAGCCCCAGGCCGCTCTCTGGAATGCTGGTGTTGGGTTGCAGTACAGATGCGAGCAGTGATAATGGGCAGGAACTGGACTTTCTGGTCTGGCTGCTGCCCCAAGGCCATTGGAATGTGAAGGGGGGACCAAAGAGAGGCTCCAGGGCCTTAGGGTGGGCAGACGGAGACCAGACCACCTAAATGGAGAGGAGGGGCAGACCACCGTGAGAGAGAACAGAGTCCTCGCCCTTTCCCTGAGTTGCAGGCTGCAGCAAAAGACCCTGCAGATCTCCCCCTAGCTAGGACCTTGGAGGCTTCCCAGCCTCCAGCGGGACCACAGGCATCCAGAGCAGAAGGACTAGCTTTGGAGCTCATCTGGTCCAAGCTTTTCCTTTTACAGGCTTGAAAACTGGGTCTCCAAGTAGGTAACCTGCCCAGGGACATGGCTGGTTCTCCAGCCTGGGCAGGTAAGAGAGCCTCCTGGGCATGTCACCTCTCTCACGGGCCTGGTGCCTCTCCGGATGGGGAGGGGAGGGGTCTTTTTATGTGCTCCCTGCACCGAGGGGAAGCTGGTACATGTATACATCTATTTCTCTTTTTCTTGTGCCCTGCCCTGCCCTAGGCTTTATCTGTGATTGTGGTTCTGGATATTTGTTGACCAGCAAATGTTGAGTGTGGGCTCCTGACATCCACGGCGTATTTCGGGGGCATCCAAGTTTCCAGAGCACACTGGATGCTGAGCCTTGTGATTCGAGGGTGACCTGTGTGTGGGCACTTGCACTGAACTAACTAGTAGAAGTCTTCCTAGTAATATGGGGCCGCACTGTCCTAAGGCCTTGGTGTGTTAATTTACTTAATTCCCACAACATTTCCCTTAATAGGTATTACTAGTCCTATTTTACAGATGAGTAAACAGAAGCCCAGGATGGTTCATTAACTTGCCCAAGGGCACACAGTATAAGCAGGGAAGCTGGGATTTAAACCCAGGTCTGCCAGACCCAAAGATCAATGGCCTGAGGGCCTTTAGAGGGGGCTGGAGTCCCTGGAGAACAGAATCAGAATTACTGCTGTAGAAATAGAGCTGGGTACCTTGACACATACGGGGTGGAGATGGGGAGTGTTGGGAGCAGAGCCTTGAACCCTGGCCAAAGTGGGAGCCACTTCCAGCGGGGCCAGGATGGGCTACACGCCCCCCCACCCCCACCCCGCCCGGAGCCGCTGCTGGAGGCCCACAGCGTGGAGGGCCAGTTAGGCTGGCAGGCTCTGCACAGAGAAGTCTTGCTCTGCCCCAGTGCAGGATGCAGGTTCCTGGCAGGCGAGGAAGTTGAGAGGGTGCCGGGGCTGCTGGCGCTGGAGGTGGGAGTTGCTTCTTCCCGAGGAGGAAAGACAAGTTCCCCTCCCCCATGGGGCCCCCTCAGCTCCCTTTCCCTTTCTTGTTTCCGCATAATGACGCTGATTGCTCCACATCTGTCATAATTACTCTTTGTTTGAAAATTCAGAACAAATCACAGGAGAGGAACTGGTGTGGCTAGAGAAGGCTCCTTCTCCCCAGGGGTCCTGTGGGGTGGGGGAGAGGAGGAGGAGAGAAGAGCCATAATCAGCCTACAGGAACCAAGCTGCTGATTGTCCTTGTGCTGTCCCCTTGCCTGGGCAGGGTGGCCTAAGGCCTCCTGGGGTTGGATGCCTCTCTCCTGAAGCCCAAGGCTACAGTCTGCTGGGGTGACTGGGAGAATCCACCCCCACCCCACCCTGGAGGAGGGGTCTCGGTTTGGGCCCCCGCCCTCCTGGCCCCACTGAACAATGAGTTGGATGGCAGGCTTCACGAAGCAGGCTTCTTGGTAACCTGAGCAGCGCAGCAAGGAGGGACAGGCTGTGCGTGCTGGAAGGGTGCAGGGAGCCTTACTGGCAAGGGGAGAGGGAAGTTCTTGCTGGGGTCCTTGGATCAAAGCAGGCACTGGGTCTTGGGGTGACAGCCAGAAACAGGGGAATTGTACTTCTGGGAAGCACAAAACCCATCCTCTTGAGATCCAGCAGCTTCCCTGGGTGCTCAAGGTTTCCTCATAGTCGCCCCCCACAGACCTGACCGCTGCTGCTGCTGCTGCTGCTGCTGCTGCTGCGAGTCCTGCTTCCTGCCCCCATGCCCAGCCTGAAGGCTCTTGGTTTGGGGAAGCTGATAACTCCTGGGGCATGTGCTCTGGCCTGCAGCCCTGCCTGCCACCAGCATGCCTCCATGTCCCCCCTCCCAACCAAGCCCTTTCCCACCTGGGATTGTGTCTGCAAAGCCTCTGCACAAGTTTGTGGGGAGAAATCAAGGACAGCCTGTAATGTGTCCCCAGACCCCACCTGTAATAAAACTCCACTTGCTCTTGCCATGGGACGGTGGTGAGAAGACCGACACCCTCAAGGAGCAGAGCCATTGTGAGAGATGCAGACAGACTGGAACTGAGGCTTGGCTCAGCTCTGGGTTCAAGCTTTCTGCTCCCTACCCCCAAAGCTGCTGGGCCTCAGTTTGTCTTGGCGGGAAGTGGGAGGGAGTGCTGCCCTACTTGGTCTTTGAAGGGGAGAGAAGGAGTAGGATCCAGGCATTTGTGGGGTGTAGGGTCCTACCTCCCCATCCTCTTGCCACCACGCAGCTGGCGCTCTTTATTGGGAATTTAGTGGGCTTTGGTGTTAGCAGGGCAGGAAGCTGAAGAGAGGGGGAGAGCTGAAGCCGGCCCCACACGAGGTACCTGGCTTACACTGGCTTGGAGGGGACACCTCCTGTGGCCCCACCACTATTGAGGGCCCTGGATTGACTCAGACACCATCATGCTTACTTCTGTGCCCTCCCTGGATCCCACCTCTGTATTTTCTAGTGTCAGTGTTCAACTCACCCCTGTATGACTTTGGACCCGTCAGTTCACAGTGCCTCAGTTTCCTCATAGGTGGGAGGCAGTGTGAAAAGAGCCAGATTAAAAGATTCCTCAAGTCCCTTCTCCCTTCTAAGGTTTGGAGGCGCTGACTCGATTTTGTCTTGCACAGCGTCCCTCCTCCCAACCTTTCCCCTCCGCGCCCCTCTCCAGGCTCGCTCCAGCTCTCTCCTCCGTCTCCCTCTCTCGGGCTCTCCTGGCGCACTGGGCTTGGCCGCCTCCTTTTCTAAATGTTAGGATCAAAGTTTGGCAGAAAAGCTTCCCCGCGGTTCTCACTCGCCTTAGCTCCCCCTCGGCCCCGGCCGGTCGTGCACGTGTCCCAAGTCCCCGGACTGCGGGCCGTCCCCGCCGCGTTCCCGAGGGCGCGCGCCACAGCCGGGGCTCCGCTCCCCGCCCCGGGCCCCGCTTGTTGTCACCGCGGCGGGAGGAGGGACGATCCACCCCAGACACCAAGCGCGGCCGCCTCTCGCCCAGGCCGGGCCTGGCGGGCCAGGCGGGCGGCAGAATCAATGTGCATTCAATTAACCCCGCGCCGCCCAGTCGCTGGCCGCCGAGGCCCCGTGCCTCATGCGTCTGTGTGGGTGTGAGGGACGACGTGTGTGCGTGTGCAAGTGTGTGTGAGTGTACGCTGTCTGTGAGTGTCCGGCTGTTCTCACTTCCTGGACTCGGTGCCTGGGCCGGGGGCACTACCCCCCAGGGCTGCGCTGGCCAGGTGGGAAGGGACATTTTACCTGGTAACTTAGGGACTCGCCCCTGCCAACCTGGGGCCTGGAACTGGTCTGGGGCAGGAAGATGGAGCGTGAGAGCGGAGGGCTGGAGGTCCCAAGGCCTCCTCCCCGTTGGCTTGGGGTTGTAGGCCAGGGATTTCTGACCCCGGGCTAGAGCTAGACCAAAGTTTGTGGGCAAATCTTTAAGCAGGCCACCTCTAGGGGCAAAGGAAGCAGAGAGGGTCCCAGAGCCTTTACGGAAGGACAGACTTGAACATTAGGATGGGTGCTTGGGGGTGTTCTAACCCCAAGTCAGACAGGAATGGGGAGTCGGGGAGCTCTCCAGGCTTTGCTCATTCACCCTGATCCTACTTTCCCCTGTTCCTCAGCCTCCTGGCCACGTTTCTCATATCCCTGCTGCGGAAACAGGTCCAGAAGAGAGGGCATTGCCCCCAAGTTCTGGGTATACAGAGCTGGGACAGAAGGGGTGTGATGTTCTTTTCAACATGCTGATTGGCAAAATGGGATTTGGGCTCCTGCTCAGAGCCACGATCTTAGGGAATTGAAATCCAGTCTTTGGCCCATGACAAACAATTCTCGGATCTTTTTTTGCCATCTTCACATCTGGTTTGTTTTTTTCCTCACTGCCCCCCTTTTGGGTTATTTTTTTCCCCCAACAACCTGGCTTATCTGGAACATCCCCCTCTTTCTGCAGCAATTTCTTTCACCCTAATTTTTTGAGGTCTCTTGAAATTGTATTTCAAACCTCAAGCACCTCAGAGAAGCCCTAATTTAGTCTCCCTTGCAGATTGGATTAGAATATTCTTGATTCCATTATGTCAGCTCACCAGTAATTTCACATAGAATGAGCCTCACGATTGAGCCTCTTTGATATCCCTGCTCTGCTGTGTTTCTGGTTTGGCTTCTCAAATCAGTAATTTTCCCATCAAACTGTGGCAAAAATCAAGATCATTGCAAGTAAGCCGGTAAGTGTAACACTGATGGGATCAAGGCTTTCTTAAAATAAAATGATGTAGTTTTTATTACATCAATTAAAGAAGCATTCTTTGTGCCTTTTTTTAAAAAAGATTTTATTTATTTATTTAACAGACAGAGATCACAGGTAGGCAGAGAGGCAGGCAGAGAGAGAGAGACAGGAGGAAGCAGGCTCCCGGTGGGGCAGAGAGCCCGATGCAGGGCTCTATCCCAGGACTCAATCCCAGGACTCTGGGATCATGACCTGAGCCGAAGGCAGAGACTTTAACCCACTGAGCCACCCAGGCGCCCCTCTTTATGCTTCTTTATGGACTTTATGCCCAGCTTTGTTTTGGGGTGGGGCGAATCCAGGTACACAGTCCTTTCTGGGACAATGAGTATATAGCTTGTCCCTCCCCACTGGTCTGCAAACTCTTTGAGGGGAGGGGCTAGCTTTGATGGGCATCCTCAGTGCTGGGCACAGCGCTTGGCCTGGAGTTGGTGCCTGATGAGGGTGAGCAAATGGGGAGCCGTGGGTACATGAAGCGGGAGGCTAGGAATACCTCCTGCCTGCTAGGGGTTACTTACCCTCTGGGGCTCAACAGCCCAGTTTGGAGAACGGCAGACAAAGTTACATCAGAAGTTATTCCTCATGGGTCTACAGGTGTGGTTTTACCTGTGCCATTCTCCGCTAGCTTTTGAGCAGAGAGTGGTCCTGTCTGCATGTAACTGTAACCTAGGGCTCTCATCCCAGCCTCTTTTGGTCTTAAAGAGCACCTGGCTCTCTCTCCCTATTCTGTTCCCTTCCTTGAAACATCCTACTTCCAAGGTCCACCACTGGCCACCTTGGGGAGGGGAGGGATTCAGCTGAGCTACAGGGGCTACTCCTTAGTGCTGAATGGGAAGGGCCTGGCCTGGCAAGTTCAGACCTCGGTCCTGCCACTGCAGGAGAGGTGACTACCAGTACTCAGTCACACAGGAGGAGGGGGCATGGAATGGACACCCTCCCAGACAAGCTGGAGAAGGTCCCAGAATGCCAGACTAGTGGCCTCACCCGGAAAAGAGCTTACAGGCCAGGCCAGTTTCCATTTGAACAAGCGCCCCTCTGCCCTCCAGCTTCCTGTAATACCCTTCAGAAACACTAGCCCTGCATGTCCTGCCAGCCTTCCTGTTATCTTAAAAAGTCATAACCATGATAACAAAGCCTCCTGTGAATATTCACATGTTGCTGTGGGAATGGATAAGGGGGGAAAAGCCCAGTATCGTTATTATACTCATTATCTTTCTGTCAGAATTCTCACCCATGGAGCATTTTTTAAACGTGCTTATGGTGTTCAGTTTGGGGAAAGAAGAGATATGAAGAGAAATAGGCTTCTTTTTAAAGCACTTTTTTAGTTAAAAGTATTGAGTCTCTAATTTGGGCCTGGAGGCTCCTCTTGGTTTTTGAACAGTGGATCATTTTACAAAGTATAATTTATCTGGGGATTAGACATTTAGGCATTCTGACTGAAATCTGGGCAAACCATAAAGGCACACATAGAGTTATAATTGTATTTGTGTTTCTATTTGAATGGTCATTTTAGTCTTTTAAAGTAAAGCTGGTAGCCTGTATGTCATCAAAATGATCTTTGATCTACCTAACTAATTACCTTTTTTTCCCCCAAGTTTTTAATTCCAGTTAGTTAACTGCTACTAACTGTCTTGTTTCCTTGGATAAATCCTTTTTTTTCTCTAACTCAGGGGACTTTAAGCATCATTCCTTAGAGTCCCTGAGTCTGTGGAAGGGGCACAGGGGCTGGAGATGGGGAAAGAGGGAGGCCAGACTGGGGGGGCTTCAGGCCTCCCACATTTACTCCATCCACAGCAGCCCTGCATTATCCTTTGGTTTTGTTTTTGTTGTTCTCAAAACCATTTAACTAGGCAGATCAACTAACTAGGCGGATTGGCCTAAGCGGGGGAGTAGTTCACCAGCAGCAGGTGGGTGCTGTGATGCCCAGCAAGCTTAGGGTTGTAGACCCTTTGGAGGGGATAGAAAGACTCTAAGATACAGAACTAGGAGAATTATAAAGAAAAACATTATTACCACATCTGAGGGTAAGACCAGGGTTAGATTAAACCTTGGTTCAGGATTGAGTCAGAAAAACAGTGAGTTATACCTACAATCTCCTCTCTTTTAAAAACATGCTTTTCCTGTATCACTGTTAACAGCTAGTGCTTGTTACCATTAATTATGATTGGTTGGTTGGTTGGTTGCTTGGAGCAAGGCAGAATTTTGGCTCAACAAGTGTTTTCCATTCTTTAATTTTATTCTCAAATTCTATTCTCAGATGGATGAACAGGTAGATAAATGGTTGGTCCTGTTTAAGAGTCTGGCTATGCGTTGCCTGTAACGGGTTTATAATCCAGTTGTGGCCACTCAAACATTAGAAAGGATTGCAGCCTCAGAAAGCCACGATGAGCATCTAATCATCGGTGCTAACTGAGGGCTACTGGTTCAGTCCAACAGCCTCCTGTTGATCAGAGCAACAGACCAGCCCCTTTTATCATTTGATAAGGGCATTGGAACAGGTGTATAACATTCTTCCTTTAGGCAGAAAGAGTCTAAGAGCCCATCAGAAGGGGTTAGGAAGTGCATGCTTCCAGGAAAAGGATATGTGGACTTGAGGGATATTAAAGCATCTCAGTTCTCAAATCAACAGCTCTCAAAGAGCTACTATCCTGTGCCTACCTGCCTCTGAGCTAAGGGCTCAGGGATAGAAAGATAAGACCCTTCCTGATGTTGAGAGCTGAAATCTCCTGCCTAAAAACAAAACAAAACCCAAACAAACTCCCTTCTAAAAACAAAACCCAAACAACAACAAACCAAAAACAAGCAAGCAAACAAAAAACCCCACCTTATTTGGTGGTGATGGTAAAGAGAAGGCATCCCGCTGTAGCCCACAAAATCTATTGAATGCATAAAGAATGTGTTTATCAGCTTATCTGGCTGCACCTTGATTGCCTTTGGTTCTGCTTTCTAAGCTGAGCTCTCTTACACCCTTTCCTCCTTAAAAAGTGGGGGGAGATAGCCTGGAGCAAGTAGGATTCCTGATGCTGAGTGGGGTTTCCACCGGCCTGTGGTTGGAGCTGCAGTCTTACCCATCAGCCCGCCGCTCTCCCCGGATCAGAACAGTGGCCTCGGTGCTTGGGGCACCCCATCCTGACCCTCTGTAATTCAGACCTCCCTTTTCCAACCATTTCCAGCTTCCTCCCGGAGGAGGCCAGTGCCTCCGTCAGTCCAGGCTCGCCGCAGCTCTTCTTCCTTCCCCTTCTTTCCCGGGTCTTCCTCTCCCGCCTTCCGTACTCTTCTCTCCCAGCCATGCCCCGAACTTCCCCCAGCCCTGTGGGTTGGTGGCACGCAGCTGGGCACCGACGCCCGGAAGCTGCGGCCTCCTCGCCGGTTGTCTCACGTGTTCCCAACCACGTTTAACCGGGCCGCTGAGCGCCGCGCCAAGCCTGGTTTTCGGAGGCAGAGGAGAGCGCTGGGCAAGCCCAGTAGGCGCCCAAAGAACCGGCGGGTGGAGAAGGCAGGTGAGGAGCGGGTGGTGGGGCCGGAGGGAGCCGGCGGCGGTTGCTCCCGCACGGCTTCCTCAGTTTCCCCTTGGCCGCGGGGGCCGGGCCCAGCTGGGGAATTTGCGCCGCCGCGGGGGGAGGGGGCGGCGGGAAATGGTGCCTCGCTCGCCCCAGCGACATCAAACCCTCGTTTGGCTTGCGAGGACAATGGCTGTCTTATTTTCTCCATTCGCCGCGCACAATGCCGGATTCTCTCATTCACCCGCGGCGGTGCGAGCGAGGTAATTAGCCAGCGCCATTCAGCGCGGACACTACCGCTATGCGGGGGGGGCGAGGGCGCCCGCCCCGCGGGGATTAGCGGCGGGTCGGGGTGTGCAGCTGCGGCCACTTCAAAGGGGCCCGGCGGCCCGGCCGGCTGTGGGAACCGGCGCTGCCTCCCTCGGGAGCCGCCCGCCCGCCCGGCCCCGGGCCGCTGCGCTCGGGACCCCGCGCTCCTCGCGGCCCGGCCTGCGCCCGCCGCCGCCTACCCGGGCTGCTCGCACCCCGAGCTCGGCGGCCACTGTCGCTCCCCATCTCACTGCCACTTTCATCACCACCTCGAGGGCTTCTTTCTTTGGAGTCCGGGGAGTCAGAGGGCACGGGGGTGGGCGCGGGGGGGGGGGGGCGGGGGAGGAGCGAGGGGGATGGGAGCTTGACACAAAGCGCTGACCTCCGAGGAGAGGAGCAGATGGTCCCACTTACTCCTGCCGCCGAGAGAGCGGCTCTCAGGGCCCCAGGCTTGGGGCGCTGACCCCGCCCGCCGTCCCGGGTACTGAGCCTGGGGCCCCGCAGGGGCCGGGCTCCCGCACGCCAGTCTACCCGCCCGCCGCCCGCTCTGCGCTTTGTGGCATCTCAGTCACACCGCGGGGATCAGCCAGTCTCCAGCAAAACTGCGGGGGTGGGGGGTGGTGGCTGAGAATCTGCCCTCCTGGGATGCTGGAACCTTAGAGGAGATCAGATTCTCAAGGACCTGCCAGACCAGGGGTTCCCAATCCGGGCTGTGCATTTGAGACACCCTGTGAGCTTTAAGAGAGAGAAAGATTTCTGAGCGCCAGCGCCTGACCAAAGGCTCTCCATCTAGGCATTGGAGTCCAGAAATCTGCGTCTAGCGAGCCTCCTGGTGTGAGAACGGTGGCCCAGCCTAACTGCTTCATTCATTTTCATTGCAGAAGCTGGGACTCCCGTAGATGAGTAACCTGCCCCAGAACAGACGCTGGATTGTGGTGGGGTGGGGACTTGTGTGGAAGAGAGGATGATTGGGGAGGGACCCCCCAAGCCATATGATTCTTAAAGTCAGCATTCAGGAAATAATTTGTGAGCACTTATTACTTACCTAGTGTTTGTTCTAGGTACTCAAGGTGGAAAGGTACCATACTGTTCTCTGCCAGTAAGGAACTCATGGCTAGAAGGTAGATTGATGTGTGAACAATGGACTGTAATACAGGTGAGGACAAGGAGAGAGGCACAATTAATTCTGCCTCCTTTGGGAGATGTGGACGTTGGGGCTGCAGCTAGAGAAAGGAGCAAAGTGTCCCAGGCACAGGGGACAGCAGAAGTAAAGAAATAGAAGTGTGAGCATTATAATATGTCCAGGGAAGGCAAGCTTGTCTCACGCGGTCAGAGTACAAACCACATGAAGGCAGAATTAGCCTGCTTTCGAGGCTAGAAAGATGAAACATGATCTAATTATAAAGACATCAAATGGCATCCCAAGGAAAGTGCTTTGATTCAAGGCAATGGAGAACCACCAAAGGTGTTTATGGGTCATATTGGATAGTTAGGAAGATAATTATGGCTTTGGGATGCGGGAAGAAGAGGGAGAGCAGGCTGCAAGTGGGAAGGCTTGAGAGGGGAAGCTGTTACAGAAACACCTGAGAGTAATAAGCCAAGGCAGTGGGATGCAAGAGAGACAATGCATCAGGATTCGGTGACCAGTTAGTTGGGGGAGACAGGGAGAAGGATGGGGCAGTGGCCCACTGGCTTGTTTATAGCTTGGCAGCTGGTGCATGATGATTAGTAAGAGAGGGAAAGGAAGAGGTTAGGGGTGTGGGTACATGTGGTGACTCCTTTGAATTTTATGGGAAAGCTTTTGAAACCCTTTGTGGAAGATGGTTCCTAGGGCTTTGGAAGACCTCTGACAACTAGAGGGCAAATAAGTCTATTTCCCAGAGTTGACAGCCCCATACCAACCAAGAAACTCTGTAATCCTCTTATGGAATATAATCCTCCCTCTTCCCCCAAACAGATAAGGCTTATTCTGGAATATTGTTGGGGTAGGGGACCTGCAGGCCTTAATCTATTGTGGTTTGGTGTTGAGCCAACAGATTCTGTAGAGCTGTGAAACAAAAAAGCAACATCGAATCAAGGTGTGAGAATAGGAAAGCGTCCTTTCATGGATGCAGAGGGGACAACTTTACCCAGGGTTATCCTAGAATCTTAATATTAGTATGGGCCTTAGAGATGATCTTGTCTGTCCTGCCCCACTGCCATTTTACAGATGAGAAAACCAAGGTCAGTATTGGAAGGCCACGTAGGAAGTCTGTGACAGAGGCAGGCGTGATTGGGGTCATGGTCACCCGTCCGTTACCCGACCCCTGCAGCATTCATCCCTACAGATCCTAATATATGACTCTGGAAATCTGGGGGAAGTGTCTGTTTTTGTGGAGTTGTCCTCATGGTCACGTGAAAGCAATTTACTTAATAGCTCCAGCCTGGGCTGCCTAACCAGACGCCCTTCCGGGAGGTGAGAGAGATCCGGTGTCTTGACCAGAACGACGGGAAGTTAAGGATGTTGTGGGCTTGGGCGGGTTTACATAAGGAAGATTGGTGACCCTGACACGGGCAGAGACGTGCAGTCTGTGGAGAGGGGCTCTGCTGGGCCTGGACATTCTCAAGTCTAAAGCAGAGAGGGATTCCCCACTTGGCTCCTAGCCCCTGATGCTGCACCGTTGGCTGGTGCACTCAGAAGCAGACAGGCCTCAAAGGTGGACACTGGATGAGCCTTTACAACTCATTCCATTCAACTCCCTCATATTAGAGAAAGAAACCGGCCCAGAGAGGGGCTTTGGTTTTCTCAAAATCATACATCCAGTTGTGCACAGGGCTGAGTTCGTCTCCCAACTACTCCTCCTCCGAGCACGTCCTCCTCCCTGCCAGTCATCCCACAGAAGCCGTGGTATTTCACAGTGCTTTACCCTCCTGCCCCAAACTAGGAAAATAGATTACTCCTCTGGTTTATGAGGCCCAGGAGGACGGGAGTAGCCCTCCAGGCCCCACCGCTCCAGGCCCTGCCACTGGGTGACCTGGATTGCTGATTCGGAAATGCTCGGGGAAGAGCTATCCTGGGTCCAGCATCTGGGTTTGTTCATCTACTTGTGTTCATAGGGCTAAGGAAACGTGTGGGCTCAGGGAGCATTAATGGGGTGGTAACACCATCTTATAGTGGTGCTTATCTGCATTAGCTATGCTTGGGGAAACTTGTCCTGCGGGAAGCCCGCTGTGCCAGGGGGCGTCTCTGACTTTGAGTCGGTGCCCTTAAGGGCCTAGGATGTTGTATTTTCCTCTAAGTGCATATGCAGGTATCCTCAGCCCTGTCTGAGCAGTGTGGGCTCAGGGAGCATTAATGGGGTGGTAACACCATCTTATAGTGGTGCTTATCTGCATTAGCTATGCTTGGGGAAACTTGTCCTGCGGGAAGCCCGCTGTGCCAGGGGGCGTCTCTGACTTTGAGTCGGTGCCCTTAAGGGCCTAGGATGTTGTATTTTCCTCTAAGTGCATATGCAGGTATCCTCAGCCCTGTCTGAGCAG
>NC_081569.1:44875381-44935567 GCF_022355385.1 Mustela nigripes | reverse complement strand
CGTTGGAATACAGGTGCCCGCCTCATCCCACCCCATCCCACCCCAGGCGTGATGCAGGGAAAGAGCACTTGGTGTGGAGCTAGATGGCTCCAAGTTCAAATGCTTGCTGTAACATCAGTCACTGGGTGTATCACATAAGCTCCCTGCTTATGTGATACAGACGGGGTAGCAGGCCCCACCTGCCGGGTTATGCCAATGTCACATGTAACCTCTGACACCCAGTGGCTTCTGCAGAGCAGTTATTACCGTGATCGTGGGATCCTGGCCCTGGGCTCTCACCCTTCTGATATTTCTTAGGAGTGTGGGCAGGGACCCCTAAGGACAGGGCCTGTGGGATGGGAGGAAAGTGGCACTAGGACATGGTCTCCTACACATTAGCAGCCAATACGTATCTGTCGAATGAATGCTTCCGGTTGACTCCGTGGGTCTGCCGTGAAACACAGCAGATGACTCTATTTCCCACACCCCAAACCAGGACACATCCTCACTGTCTGACATATGGGATGAAACCAGGGCAAAATATTTGTAGTGCTTTCAAAATCCTAGCAGTTGGACAGGTAGGGTGGTCGCGGGGGTCGGTGATACTTGTCTCCCTTCCCCTTCCCTAAATGTGTAAGGCAGGTGCATGGCTTGTCCCTCAGCACATGCATCCCCACTGGAGGCTGGAGGGTGCAGAGAAGAGGAGCTCGGGGCTTGATCTGGAGGAAGAACAGGAGCCCCCGAATTATGGGCAGAATCATTACAAGTAGGGCTTTGAGAGGTTTTATTCCCCTGGGGTTGTAAACGCCCAGTGCAGAGGTGCAGAGAAACCCCAGATGGCCCCCACCCCACCCCCTGCATCTGTGCCTCGGGCCTTACAGTCCACTGGAATCAAAGATCAGGCCATAAAGTTTCGATGCTCTACAGCAGCGGACCAACAGCTGGAGGCAGGGACTTTCCCAAGCCGAGGCTGGCCTCCCACTGCTCCCCACCTCTCCCCATCCAGGCCCCCATTTGTCAGAGGTGGCTGCCAGGAGGGGAGTGATGTGGATTTATGGCTGCTGACTTGAAAGACAAAGTTGCCTTTTGTGTTAGAATTGGGGCTGGTGGGGTCGTGGTGAGCTGGTGTTGGAGTGGGAGGGGCTGGGGTTCGGGGCTGAGGCAGGGGGTAACGGGCTTAAGGAGGGGAGGAGGCAGACAAAGGGATCCAGAGGCTTCTCAGAGCAAGGTCACCAGGCAAAGGCCCAGAGGAATCAATCACCCCCAGTGAAGCCGAGCATGGCCTCTGCATTGCAGTCCTCTGGGGCTGTTTGTAAGCAGATGTGGTCCACCCAACCCCAGAAGCACCCGCAGCCCCAAAACATACTCTTGGGATTCAGGACCTGAAGTCGCTCTCGGACTTCCTTTTGGAGGCTTGAAGAAGTGAATGTAAGTCTTCTGAAGTCCTGCTTTCCCCCACCCCAAATGGCAATGGCCAGTCAATGTGGGGGTTCTTCCCTAACAGAGTGAAAGGGGCAGCGTGGGGACGGAGATAGTAGGGAGATGGGGACAGAGTGCAGGGGAATGTGAGCCTGGGCCAGATAACCCCAAGGACAAGACCAGGATCCCACTGGGGGTTGTGGCAAATCCCCAGGACTCAAGGTTCTCTGCCACCACCTCCCTCCTTCCCGTGCAATCTAGAGATAGGACATTTACAAGTGCTTTGGGGAGTGTAAGGAACATTGGAGGTGGGACTTGGCTGGCCTCCTTGTCCTCCAGGGGTCACTCTGCCTGGTGGGTCTGGGCGGAGGCCAGAGTAGCCCTCGGGTGCCTGAGTTCAGCAGGTGCTTTAACTGTGCCTCAGAGAGCCACATCCATGCCCCGGAATGAGCCTGGCCAATAAAGGCACGAGTTTATGGGCTTCATAAACATTTTACTAGAAAAATCAAGGCCTCAATTACCCAATGGCCTCTTCCAGCTGACAGCTCGCCTACTGGGGCCTCTGTGAAGCCCCAGGCTGCGGTGAGATAGAAGAAGCTGAGCTTGGTTTACACCTGACTGCCCCCTCCCCTGGCACGGACACCCCCTCACCATTCAGGCCTTGCAAATTCTGTCTTGATTGACTTCTCTAGAGGACTTGAGGTCCTACCACTAACTCTCTGGGCCTTAGCCTCTCTGAGGGAAGATGGCCACCGCCTTGGAGAAGGTAACTTCTCTTCCCTCTCCCCGTAAGCCCACCATCTTTTTCCATAACTTCTCAGCTCCCTTTCACTCAAGATTCTACTGAGTGCTAAGCACTTTACGATCTATCTCATTGGCTTAGCAACATGAGCTGTTTTCCTTCCTATTTTGTAAGTGGAAAAAGAGGTTCTGAGAGATCGTCACTTGCCCAAGGGCACACAGCTAAGAGTGGCAGTGTTGAGTTCTGAACATAGTTCTGTTTGACTCCAGAGCCCATACCATTTACTGTCCCACCACCTCCAAAAGCTCTTAGCAACTATTTCCCCACTAGGAGCTAAAAATCTTGCTGCATGAGGCCTTCTCTGTCACACAGTGTGCTAGCGCTAGGGAATGATCAACTATGGGCCTTGTCAGCCATCTGGGTCCATGTGGCCAAGGGCAGAGGGAGGCGGGAGTGGGGGCAATGCTAAGCTAGTGCTGAAGGTGGTGAGGAAGGGGATTCTCAGCAGGGGCAACAAGAGAGAAGGCAGCTAGGGGGTCTGAGGCCTTGTCTTGGTTTTAGGCCAGCACTGTCCAGTGGAATTTTCTGTGATGATGCAAATATTCTATTGGTGAAGGCCCATAATGTACCACCTGTGGCTCTTTAGTGCTTGAAGGGTAGCTGGTAAGTCAGAGGAACTGAATTTTTCAGTTTGATACAATTTTTACTTAAATGGCCACATGGGACTAGTGGCTACCATACTGGACAGCACAGGGATACTCACTGCGGCTCATGGAGGAAATTTGGTCAAGGTCCTATGGTGATAAAAGGCTCAGACCAGCCCCACCGGGTTCTGGCCATTTCTAGATGCCCTACTCTTGCCCACCTAGAGCTTGGCTAGAGGAGGGTCTCTGGGCTCAAGACATCTGGACATCGTTTCACATCACAAGTGGCTTGAAGGAGTGAAGGGTGTTTTACCTCTGAAGATGTTTCTTAGGGAACAACCCAGACCTCAAGTATCTGAAGGGCTGTTGTGTGAAGAACAAAATTGTTTGTCTTCTAGAGCAACACTGTCCAGTGGAAATAGGATATGAACCACATAGCTAATTTTAAATTTTCTAAGAGCCAGTCACATTTATAAAAAAAAAAAAAAAAAGAAACAGGCAAAGTTAATTTTAATAATCAGTTTTATTTTACTTAATATATCTAAACTACTATTCCAACATATAATCATTATTTTTATTTATTTATTTATTATGTATTTATATATTTTTTTAAGTAATCTTTATGCCCAACATGGGCCTTGAACTCATAACCTCAGGATAAAGAGTCACATGTTATATCAAGTGAGCCAGCCAGGTGCCCCAATATAATCATTTTTAAATTATTAATAAGGTTTTTTGCATTTTTGTGAACCAGGTCTTTAAAATATTATTTGAGGGGCTCCTGGGTGGCTCAGTGGGTTAAAGTGTCTGCTTCGGCTCAGGTCATGATCCCAGTGTCTTGGGATTGAGCCCTGCATTGGGCTCTCTGCTCCACGGGGAGCCTGCTTCCTCCTCTCTCTCTCTGCCTGCCTCTCTGCCTACTTGTGATCTCTGTCAAATAAATAAATATTGGGGCGCCTGGGTGGCTCAGTGGGTTAAGCCGCTGCCTTCGGCTCAGGTCATGATCTCAGGGTCCTGGGATCGAGTCCCGCATCGGGCTCTCTGCTTGGCAGGGAGCCTGCTTCCTCCTCTCTCTCTCTCTGCCTGCCTCTCCATCTACTTGTGATTTCTCTCTGTCAAATAAATAAATAAAATCTTTAAAAAAAAAAAAAATAAATAAATATTAAAGAAAATATATTATTTGAACTTGTAATCAGTATTTCATTTTTTTTTTTTTTAAGATTTTGTTTATGGGACACCTGGGTGGTTCAGTCAGGCTAAGCATCTGCCTTCGGCTCAGTTTGTGATGCCAGGTTGTGGTAAAATACACATAAAATTTACTGGTTTTTAAATTTTTTTTAAAAAATTTTAGAGAGTGCATTGTTTGAGCAGGGGGGTGGAGGCAGGGAGGGACAGAGGGAGGAGGAGAGTCTCAAGCACGCTTCATACCCAGTGCATAGCCCAATTCAGGGTCCAGTCTCATCATCCTGAGATCACAGTCTGAGCCAAAATCAGGAGTCGGACACCTAACTGACTGAGCCACCCTGGCACCCCTAAAATTTACTGTTGTAACCATTTTTTTAAGGGTGCAGTTCAGTGGCATTAAGTACCTTCATGTTATTATGTGAACCATCGCTACCATCCATCTCCAGAATTCACCTTCCGAAAGTAAAACTCCATTTCCATAAAACAACTGCTCCCATTTCCCCCTTCCCCCAGGCCTTGGCAGCCACCACTTGGCTTTGTGTGTCTAGGAGGGTGCTACTCTAAATGCCTCATCTAAGTGGAATCATGCAATGTCTTTTGTGTCTGGGTTATTTCACTTAGCATAATGTCCTCCAAGTTCATCCACGTCGTAGCATGTGTCAGAATGTCTTCCTTTTTAGGCAGAATAATACTCCTTTGTATGTACATACCACATGGTGTTGATTCTCTCGTCCATTGATGGACACGTGGGTTGCCCCCACCTTTTCAGCTGTTACGAATAAAACTTCTGTGTTTTACAACTGTCTCTTTGAGACCCTGTGTTTAATTCTTTATTTATATCCTTGTCTATACAGGGAGGTGCGATTGCTGGATCCCATGATAACTATTTATTTTTTGAAGACCCGCCATACACGGTTTCCCATTATGGCTGTGCCATTTTGCTTCCCCACCAGTAGTGCACACAAGGGTTCCGATTTCTCCATATCCTTGCCAACACTTGTTATCTTCAGGGGTTTTGTTCTTTTTTTGTTTCTGTTTTTGCTTTGACAGTAGCTATCCTAATGGGTGTGAGGTAGTATCTCATTACGGTTTCAATTGGCCTTTCCTTTATGCTTAGTGTCTTTTTATTTTATACTAAATCTTTGAAATCCAATGCGTGTTTTTCACTTATAGCCCATCTCAGTGTGGACTGGCCACATTTCAAGCACTTAATAGCTGGCTGCTGTATTGGAAAATGTGACTCTAGAGGGGACATTGAGGGCTGGTGGGTAGAAGCAGAGGGGACTCAGACATGTCTGTGGTGTAAGGAAAAACAGGACGATCACCTGAGCTGTCTGAGGAAGGGCCAGGCATCCAGGTGTCCCTGATCCTCTGTGGGAACAGATAAGAGGAAGGGATGGCTTTGGTGGCCTCTGGAGGCGCCTGTAGATTGTGGTTGTTCCTCTTGAATAGCTGGCTGGGTGTGGGGGACAAGGGCGGGAGTTGGTGTCTCAGGCCCCCAGTGCCACTGGCTTCTGCAAAGGGTGTGTTTTGCACTCTCTATCCTAACATGCCCGCTGATCCTTTTGTCATCATACATCGGATAGGAGTGTGGCTGTAGTCCAAGAGTGGGAGGCCCGGCTTGGGGGTTGCTGCCAGCTTCCTTCCTAGCACTCTGCCTCGACCCTTCCCTGCCCCCCAGCGTCCCCCTGGAGCCTGTCTAATCAGATCCAGACCTGACCTCACCAGAGGTCCTGGACCAGGAGGCAAGTCCTCCCTCCCCTCCCTGAGCTGGTCTAGATCTGGCTCTCAGGAGACCCCCTCCCCTTGGGTGATTTATAGGGGGTGTCCAGGAGCTGTTTCCTGCCTGTTCCTGCTCCCTTCCGGCCCCATGGACTGTTGGGCTCTCGCTGCCCACCCTTGCCCCACCGCCTGGCTGTACCCATGGTTGGGGCAGGGTGGGACTGGGAGAGTCCTTCCCACACTGTGGGGGGACAGAGGTATTTTCTCCACGGTGGCCCCCAAGCAGGCCTTTGTCCTCCCTGTCACTCTAGGCCTCACACCGGAAGGGCTCCAGCCAATGCCCATGACCCCTCCCATTACCTGGCCTGAAATGAGGGACCCAAAATAGTCCCTGCCTAACCAAAAGCATCAACAGCCACATGTCACAGCAGCACCCTCACGCACACCAGGCATGGACACAACGCTACAACAGCGGCCTGTGCATCCCCTTACCAGTCACACTGTGGTCTCCAGGATGAGTGGTTCAGGATTCAGCATGCTCAGAGGTCCTGTCCTCAGGCCCTTGTGCCCATGGTTGCCCAGAAATCCTCTGCCCAGAGAGACCTGGCGAAGGACATCTTCCCTCTGACTCTGTGGCCTGCTAGCAGCAGCCAGGGCAAAAACAAACTTGTTGGGTTTTTTGGTTATGTTAGTCACCATACAGTATGTCGTTAGTTTTTGATGTAGTATTCCATGATTCTTTGTTTGTGTGTAACACCCAGTGCTCCATGCAGTCCGTGCCTCCTTAATACCCATCACCGGGCTCACCCAGCCCCCACCCCACTCCCTTCTAAAACCCTCCGTTTGTTTCCTGGAGTCCATAGTCTTTCATAGTTCGTCTCCCACTCATTTCTCCTCCTTTATTTTCCCCTTCTAATGTCCTCCATGCTATTCCTTATGTTCCACAAAGAAGTAAGATCATATGATAATTGACTCTCTCTGCTTGACTTATTTCACTCAGCGTAATCTCTTCCTGTCCTATTCATGTTGATGTAAAAGTTGGGTATTCATCCTTTCTGATGGCTGAGTAATATTCCGTTGTGCTTATGAACTTCATCTTTATCCATTCATCTGTTGAAGGGCATCTCCGCTCCTTCCACAGTTCAGCTATTATGGCCATTGCTGCTATGAACATTGGGGTACATGTGGACTTTCTTTTCACTACATCTGTATCTTTGGGGTAAATACCCAGGAGTGCAATCGCAGGGTCATAGGGAAGCTCTATTTTTTTTTTTGGGGGGGGGCGCTCTATTTTTAATTTCTTAAGGAATCTCCACACTTTTCCAAAGTGGCCGCACCAACTTGCATTCCCACCGACAGTGTAAGAAGAGGGTTCCCCTTTCTCCACAACCTCTCCATCACTTGTTTCTTGCCTTGTTGAGTTTTGCCATTCTAACTGGTGGAAGGTGGTAACAATGTGGTTTTGATTTGAATTTCTCTGATGGCTAAACAGACAGACTTGGGAACCAAACTGGCCCCACCCTGAGAGATGGGAGGAGACCCAAGTGGCCCCTAGAATCTTTCTCCCACTTGCTAAAGAAAAAAAAAATTGCCTGTGAACGAGGGGTGAATGCAGGATTGTGGATGTCAACAAGAGCCTGTTTCTGGAGGCAGTGGGAGTCCTGGTTGGAAGGGCCCTTCGTTTACAGATGAGGGGACCGCTGCCACCCTTTGTCTCAGGGCAACCCCCCTTGGACATCTAAGGAATAGACAGGGCTGCCTGGAGGGCTGGGCAGGGGGGTGAGGAAGGGGAAGCAAGAAGGAGCCTCAAATCAAGAAGAGCACCCCCTCCTACTGCAGCCACCTCTGTGTAGCCAGGGGTGGGACGGAGAGACCGTCTTGCTGAGGCTCCTTCTCTTCCCTCCCCCTGCAACATGGTGCCAACCCCCAACCCAAGAGAAGAGGCTGGTCTGAACTGCAGTCCACCCTGGGGTTGCCTGCCCTTGGAGAGTGACAAAGTGACAAAGTTGCTGGAGAATTAAGGGACCCCTGCACAGGGCCTGCGCTCAGTGACCCCTCCAGAAAACGAAGGGGTTGGCTTTCAGATTCGTGCTTCTCAGGTACTTTTAAAGGCAAAACTGCCCTTTGAGGACATGTTGGTGGGGAGGGAGAGCCGCAGTTAGCGTTGATAGGGAGGGACCGCACGGGGGGGGGGGGGGGGGGGGGCGGCTCTGGTGGGAGGGAAATGGGGAGAGCCCTGGGCAGAGGGGGCTCAGCAGAATCCAGGGGACCGTTAGGAATCCTGTTGTCCACTGTGTGAAGGGTCCTGGGTTGGCTTCTTACCTGTGACCACTTCCTGCTTGAGCGTTTTCCTCCGCCACATACTCAGCCCGTGCTGTTGTCCTTGTTTGGTTTTGAGGGGAGGAGGAAGGGGTGAGACGGTGGAGGCCAGATTTTTCTCCATCCCCAGCACCCTGTGAAGCAGCAGCTCTAGCCCTAGTCCTCTCCTCCCCGGCTTCTCACTCCAGGCGCCCCCAGGGAGCCCAGGCTGGGGCTAGCAACACAAAAGGAGCCCGTTCCTTAATAAGCCGGCATCTGTAGTCAGCAGAGCCATCAGGCCCCGCCCCAGATCCCTGGGGGACTTGGAGCCTCTCTCCAGCTGGAGCGAGGAGGGGGCAGGCTGCTCCCTGGCTCCTGAATGGGCAGAGCCCTGGGCGTACAGGCAGCCAAGTCAGGAGCCTGGGTGCCCTCTCCACGCTCGAGGCCCATGTCCAGCCCTGCCCTCCTGGAGGCTGAGGCCTAGAAGTGGTAGAGGGCACCCAGCAGGGCCTCAGTCCCCCTGTCGCAAGCCCCAGGACTGACCAAACACAGCCTTTGGCCCGAGACAGGGCAAGCTGACCTCACAGTGCTCTCCAGGGACCCCCTCACCAAGTCTGATGGGGACACCAGCAGGGTACTTGCCCCCACCTCCTGCTCCGACAGGGCCCCCTCCCCCAAGCACACTTTATAAAGGGACATGGGAGCTGAGATCTACAAAACCCCCACGCATATCCTGGACACGTTGACCAGATATGTGGTCAGCCACGTCCTCCCAGAAAACACAACCCTGCACATGTGTACAAGGAGCTGCTCACACCCATCAGCTGCACTCCCAGGAGGCCACGACTGAGGAGGAGGAGGAGGCCGGGCGGGGGTTTATGCATGTTTATATTTAATGAACCACATGCAAATGAGTTGGAGAATGCGCCTCAGAAGAGTCAGTCCCGAGAGACTCTGAGAAGAAGGGCACAAAGGCTCAGCCTTTGGGGGCTGCCCTGGAGTCCAGAACAAGCGGGGGGATTGAGGGGACCTGAGATGGGGTGTGCCCACCCTCACCAGTGAGCCAAGGGTAGGAACCAGGATGGGCTCCAGTGCCCTCAGTGCTGCTGCTGTCAGGGGAGGGCTCCTTCTGGGAGGGGACAACTGTCCCAGTTGATGGAGTGCCGGAGGGGAGGGGCTGCCTGCCTGGACAGATGGTGAGCTGCCTTCCCGCACTTGAAGCAAAGTGGATTTTAATGAAATCGCAGCCCCAGTGCTGAAGCTGGGAACCCGCGTGGGAGGGGCACCTTCCCTGGGCTGCCGGGTGGGGGGTGGGTGGGGGATGGGTGGGAATGAGGGTGGGTAGGGACACTTAACTAGCCTAAAAGTGGGGTGTGGGGGGGGTGCACCATAGCCCCTCTGGCCCAGCCTCTTCAGACCAGAGTTCAAGCAGTTCAGATCCCCAAAAGGTGGGGAGGGGAGTCCCTGAATATTTATGACACATTGAAATGCAGATTGTAGGTCTGACAGTATTCTGAGAGGCTGTCACCTTGGATGGATATACCACCCTCTCACCCTCTTGGGGTGCATCCCGACGCTGTGGATCCAGAGCTGGGGATGGGGCTGCTGAGGAAAGGCAAAAAAAAGGGGGGGGGGCTGCTGGGTGCTGGTAAGCAGGGTCTGATGACTGGTGTCCCCGCTGGGCTCCGTGGGACTAACCACTTCCCCTCTCTGGACCTCCATTTCCTATTCTGTAAACCAGGCAGCATAATACCCAGGCCTTTGATGCCTTAGGGGGAGTTCATAAAGATACATCTGAAAGCAGCTGAAACAGTGGGAGTAGGACTTGGGAACAGGGACTTTGTGGATCACCAGCCCAAGATCTCCTTGTTAGAGGCTTGTTGTCTGACACTTTGTCCAGACCTTTCTCAGCATGTCCCAGCCATATACCAGGGGAGATGCCTCTTCTGATGGGAGGCAGGGTCAGTGATGGTGTGTCCTCCCTGCCCCAAACCTTTGCCCCGTGTCTGCCAGCTCCAGGAAAACTCCCAGCCCCCCTCCCCGAGGTGCGGGGGCGGTGAGGTCCAAGGCTCCAGAACATGGGACTGTGACCCCCCCCCCCCCACCCCTCTGCCCCTGGCCCCTCAGCAGTGTGCCTCTTCCATACACACGTCCTTCCTTTTCACCAGCCATGTCGGATTTCCACGTGCATCCCCAGGCCACCGTGGGAGAGGAGGGTGGTGTGGCCCGCTTCCAGTGCCAAATCCATGGGCTTCCCAAACCCCTGATCACGTGGGAGAAGAACAGAGTCCCCATTGACACGGACAACGAGAGGTAAGGTATTCGTGGGAGAACTGGAGGGAAGACAGAGAGGCGGGCAGCCTCCAGGGTGGTGCTTCTGCAGCCATGTTGAGATCAAGTGTCTGGGTGGCCAGCACGGCCCAGATTCAAGGCTGGTCGATTGATCCATGAGGACTGTGTGTGGTTGTTGTCAAGGCTGGCGCGAGAGTCCCACTGTGTGTCGGTGAGGATGACGGTGACTTTGAGACAGCGCCTGGGGACCGAGCAGTGTCTGTGATGTCAGTGTCCCTGTGACTGATGGTACCCATGGTTGTGCTGGTGGTCAGCTGTGCCTCCCGCCTCAAAACAGGTACACATTGCTGCCCAAGGGGGTCCTGCAGATCACAGGACTTCGGGCTGAGGACAGCGGTGTCTTCCACTGCGTGGCCTCGAATATTGCCAGCGTCCGGGTCAGCCACGGGGCCAGGCTCACCGTGTCAGGTGAGGGTCTTTTGCTCTGACTAGTTCTGCCCCTCACCAGCCCCCTGACTTCTCACTCTCAGATCAATCCCTGTTCAGCTGAGCCCTGGAGACCTCCACTCACAGCGCGGTGCTCCCTGGGGTGTGGGTTCAGGAGGAATGCAGCCCGCTCTCTGGCTCAGCTCTCCCTGGGGAAGCCCTTCCTCTGCTCACCCCAGGGCTCTCCCATTGCTAGAGGGCCCTGCAGGGACTGGAGCAGTGGGATGGAGGTGTGCAAGGCCCCAGGACCCCTAGCATCCCTCTCTGGCCCATAGGACCTGGTGTCCGGGCTGGATCTTGTTCCCCACTCCACATGTTCTGGGTTGTGGGCAGGATGAGGTGGGAAGGGTCACAGCTGAAGTTAAAAAACATGGCCTCTTCCTGCCAGGCTCGGGCTCTGGGGCCTACAAGGAGCCAGTGATTCTCGTGGGGCCTGAGAACCTCACCCTGACAGTGCACCAGACCGCTGTGCTTGAGTGTGTCGCCACGGGCAACCCGCGCCCCATTGTGTCCTGGAGCCGCCTGGGTGAGCCTTGTCCTACAGCCCCTGCCTCTCCCACCCCTGTCCCACCCCCTAGGAGGCCAGTCTCATCACCCAGCTGTGGGGGGGACTTTGAATCCTGTTTGTTCTCCATGGGGGTCTGTGCTCTCTGGGGCCTTATGGAGGGGTAAGCTTCCCTCTGCTTGGCAGGACTGGGGAGGTGGGCCTGCCCACAACATTCTCCCTCCCCCTGCGTGGATGGCTTAGCTCCCTGGGTTACCTCATCCAGTTGGGCCAGTCCTGCCTTGCTGGCATCGGGCTCTCCAGAAACCCTCGGCAGCTCTCCTTCCCCCAGGTTCCTTTCCCTCCTGCGTGGCCCTGCCCTCATTACCGTGGCTGTACTCCCCAGCAGTGCTACTCCAGACTCCTCAAAATCTCAGCCAGTTGTCACACCCTGTCTCCGGGCCCCCCAGTCTCTAGCCTGGCCCCCTAAATCCCCAGCCTAAATCCCTAGGCAGCTGAAGGAGAGAAATGAAAGGGTGCAGATGGGCCCACATTGTCTGAGCGGAAAGGTCACTAGGGGAAGGAGAGTCTGGAGGGGATGGGGTGGGGTCGCATTCACAAGGAGACTGTGCCACATTGTAGCAGCTGAGTGATCGGGGAAGGAGGGGGCAGCAGGCAGGATAATGGAGTAGATTTCACCACTTCAGCGCCTGAATGGGGAGCTGTCTCCTTGCATTCTGACTGTGCTAATCTGATCCTTGGGTGGGGGGAGGGCCCAGTCCCTGGGAGAGGCTGGAAAGAGTGGCCTCACCATTAGGAGGAGCCCATAGGCACTGCAAGGACCATCTGGTCCAACATTTCCCAAAGCATACAGGGAGGAAAGAATGGCTTGGTGGTCTAACGTCTAACGACTTTGGGAAACAGATTTAACCAGGTCCCTTTGCTGTGGGACTTCTCAGAGCCTTTATATTAAAGGGCAGTGTGACAGTCCACAAGTGGAATGAAAAATTTGAGCACGGAACTATTTTCAAGAGAGACAAACCAGGCTGGGAAACGCCCATCTAATCCAAACCACTTAATTCCCTTAGGGGAAGGAACTTGAAGGATGCCCGCGAATCTCTGAAAATGCCAGAATTAGAGCCCAGGTCTCTGCTGCTAGGCAAGTTTTCAGGGCTGCTCCAGCTTCTTCCACAATGCCTTGATGCTTGGGAGGAAGGGTGCAAAGTGAAAGATCAAGGCTCCCTGTAACACAGGTGGAATGCCAAACAATCTGGACAATCTGGACTATTCCTCACTTGTCCTCTTCCACATTCTTCCTCCAACCCCCAGATGGCCGCCCCATTGGGGTGGAGGGCATCCAGGTGCTGGGCACTGGAAATCTTATCATCTCCGACGTGACGGTCCAGCACTCTGGCGTCTATGTCTGCGCGGCCAACAGGCCGGGCACCCGGGTGAGGAGAACAGCGCAGGGCCGGCTGGTGGTACAAGGTACGGAGCTCCCCCGCCCCACAGCCCTCTCCTCCTGCCCCATTTGTTCCTGGCTTCATCACCAAGCCTGGCCCAAGCTCAGGGCCCTGGACACCTCCCAACCCTGACCTCTGCCCCTCCCCAGGCCTCCAGGCCAAAAGGCAGCTCCCTCCTCTTGTCCAGGGAGGCGTGTGCTGAGAAGGGGAATGCAGGTCTTGTCTAGGTTATCGGCCGCTGCTTGCCTCTCTGGGTGCCCGTGCCATTTCCCCCACCAGTCATTCCCATTTTATAATCTCCTGCTTCCTCCACCCCTGTGTTCTTCACACGTGTCCCTGTTTTCCTTCACAAACATGTGGCACCTGCACGCTCACACCTGCCTGCACACTCTCAGGTGTTTGTCATTCTCACACTCACACCCTAGCTCCTGCCCCGAACACGGCTGGTCTCCAATGCAAAGGGAGGGCGCAAAGGGGGAGGGGCGGGCGTCAGCCTCTGAAGCTGATCACGTCCTCCTGTCCATCCTCCTGCGCTGGGGCTCAACTGTCCCCATGGACTGGGCTGGGATCCCAAATTCAGGGGCTTTCTGGGGTGGTTGCCGCCCAGAGAGCTGGGGAAGGGGTGGGAGATAGGGGAATTAGGAACTTAAATGCCTGTTTGTTTAGCATTCCATGTGCCGTTAATCTGTCCAAATGAAAGTGATGGAGCATTTCATTTCTCGGGTGTTAATGGAAGCTGGAGGCCTGGGATTGGAGGAGGGGGGGATATTGCATGTAGGGGCGAGGGGAGCTGGTGCTGAGGCTCATCCATCTCCCCGTCATTACAGCCTTCGAGGTGCAGCCAAACCTATTAGCACATTTATTTATTTAACAATTTCCTGAACAGGGAGCTCAGCTTGATTGCTTTCGGATATAAATGTCAGTCTTTTAAATAGTCATTAAAATGGAGTCTTCTCCTGGGTCTGCCTCTCTGGGGCCAGTTGAGGTGGGGCTTGTCTTGTCATCTCCTGCAGCCTGGGCAGGGGGTGGAGGGCGGGCCCCACCTGGAGGGTTCTCAAAGGATCTGACTGGACACCTGTGCAGCACGAGCCCGCCCTGTCCCTCTACCCTCCCCATCCCCTCACTCACGGCTGTCTTGTCCCCGTCCACCTACCCCTCATGGCTGCTCCTACTTCTCTCTGCCCCCCACCCCAGCTCCAGCCGAGTTTGTCCAGCACCCCCAGTCCATCTCCAGGCCAGCTGGGACCACAGCCATGTTCACCTGCCAAGCCCAGGGTGAGCCGCCCCCTCATGTCACATGGTTGAAGAACGGACAGGTGCTGGGGCCGGGAGGCCACGTCAGGCTCAAGAACAACAACAGGCATGTGTGTGGGGGGGTGAGAACAGGGAAAGATGGAGGGAAAGATGTGGGGAAGGGGGCCTGGATGAATGACCTGAGCAGGCTCTGCCCTTCTGTGGGGAAAGAGAGCTAAGTTGGATCCTGAGGCTTGGGTTTGAGTTTGAGGTCTGCCCCTGACTTAGAGGGACCTCAGACAAGTTCTTTGCCTTCTGGAGGGGCTCAGTTTCTCCATCTCTCAAATGGGGTGTTCTGGCCAGACTTCAGGGATACTCTGGGATCTAAGGTTCTCCCTCCCCCTGCAGCACTCTGACAATTTCTGGAATTGGCCCTGAGGACGAGGCCATCTACCAGTGTGTGGCCGAGAACAGTGCTGGCTCCTCCCAGGCCAGTGCCAGGCTGACCGTGCTGTGGGCTGAGGGGCTGCCCGGGCCCCCCCTCAATGTACAGGCGGTCTCCGTGTCATCCACTGAGGTCCGCGTGTCCTGGAATGAACCCCTGGTCAACACCAAGGAGATTATTGGCTATGTCCTGCACATCAGGAAGGCTGCTGGTGAGTGGGAACTCTGTAGCCCCTTCTTTTTAGTCCCTGTTGATCATCCCTTTCAATCCTGAGTGTCCTGACCCAACCCCTTCCCTCCCTTGTCCTCCCTGTACCTTGGATGCCCTCATCTCACCAGTGCTGGTAGGACTCCCTCACGTGGCTTACTCTGCCCTCCCCTTCACCTCCCCAGACCCTCCGGAGCTGGAGTACCAGGAGGCAGTCAGCAAGAGCACTTTCCAGCACCTGGTGAGCGACCTCGAGCCCTCCACTGCCTACAGCTTCTACATCAAGGCCTACACGCCGAGGGGGGCCAGCTCCGCCTCTGCCCCTGTGCTGACCAGCACCCTGGGTGAAGGTGAGGCCTGGGTGCCGCACAATCAGCAACAGTGCATGCAAGCTTGCTCACCCCGCTCCACCAGCGGAAGCCTGGCCCCAGAGGCCGAGTGGGGTCTGGGGCTACCTGAGGAAGGGGCGTCCTTTTCCATTTCACGTAAAGGTGTCCTTGAGCAAGCAGAGGCCCTGGGTCAGAGAGGAACTGCTAGGCTCGTGGGGTCAGGGTCCCGGGGGGCCACCCCCTCACATCTCAGCCTCCTCTGCCCTCAGCCCCTGCCCCTCCCCCGCTGTCGGTGCGGGTCGTGGGCAGCTCGTCCCTGCAGCTGCTGTGGGAGCCGTGGCCCCGGCTGGCCCAGCACGAGGGAGGCTTCAAGCTGTTCTACCGCCCAGCGAGCAGAGCCTCCTTCACCGGCCCCATCCTGCTGCCTGCAACCACCTCCTCCTACAACCTCAGCCAGCTTGGTGAGCCGGACGCAGACCGCGCTGGGGGACCGGGCAGGAGTGCAGTGCCTGGTGCCAGGAGGTGGGGTGCAGGGGTCACCTCTGTTGCCCTGCTGCACCAGAGCTGCCACTGGGGCCTGGGGAGGTCACTCAGCACAGCACTGCCTTTCCCTCAGACCCCACTACAGTGTATGAGGTGAAGTTGCTTGCCTACAACCAGCACGGGGAGGGCAATGCCACAGTCCGCTTCGTGTCCTTGAGGGGAGCCTCTGAGAGGACAGGTAGGTTGGGGAGGGGTTGTGGGACTCAAAAGTGGTGCTCAGGAAGGGAGGCCAGGCTCTGGGAGGGAGCGGGGGCAGGAGGGGGACGGGGATACTGGGAAGGTGGGAGAGTGTAACCACACATGGAGCCCTTGAGAACAAGGGCCTAGAGCTGAGTTTGAGATTCGACGGTATGACATTCTAGCTGTGTGACCGTGGGCAAATTATTTAACCTCTCCGAGCTCCAATTTTGTCCTCTATAAAACAGGGACTTTATAAAGCCATGGTAAGGATCAAGTGGTCCTTTCATCAATGGTGTAAAAGTGTTATTCCCAGTATTGGGCACAAAGTTAGTACTCAGTAACTTGTAAAGAGACCCCAGAAAAGGTTGGGCTGGGGTCCCAAGGGCAAAGGGGATGTAGACATGGAGGCAGGTACAGCTGAGGAAGGAGGAGCCCCCAGACGCTGGGTGTCCACAGGGGCTTCGGGCCAGAGAGCCACAGCTCCCTCCCTTCCCCTGCGCGTAGCCCTGAGCCCACCGTGCGACTGCCGGAAGGAAGAGCCCAGTAACCAGACGTCCACCACAGGCATTGTCATCGGCATCCACATCGGGGTCACCTGCATCATCTTCTGTGTCCTCTTCCTCCTGTTCGGCCAAAGGGGCAGGTGGGTCCCAGGCAGGAGGGTGGGGGTAGCCCAGAGAAGGCCTTGGCGCAGGGGAAAGCAGAGTTGGAGCTCACTGTGTCCAGCCTTCTCTTTTTGCTCCCCCCCAAAGCCTCCTCCTAATTCTTGGCTCACCCCTTAGGGTCCTCTTGTGTAAGGATGTAGAAAACCAGCTCTCCCCTCCTCAGGGCCCCCGGAGCCCAAGGGATCCTAGCATCCTGGCACTGAATGGGGCGGGCCAGGGAGAGCAGGGCCAGCTGGGCCGAGATAAGAAGCGTGTGGACTTGAAAGAACTGGAACAGCTGTTCCCCCCAGCTGGGGCAGCGGGGCGGCCAGACTCCAGACCTGGCCCCAGCCCCATGGTGAGTGAGCCCATCCCAGGTTCAGACTACCTCCCAGTCCTGCCCTCCCTTCACCTTGCTCATAAGCCAGGGTCCTTGGCCTTCACTAAGCTCCAGGTACAGAGCTTGGGCCGGTGCTGCTCTCTGAGTGCCTGAACCAGGCAGGGTGGCCCAGAGTCCCGAGTGGGCTTGGGGGCAGGGCCTGACCCTCTGGCTGGGGGCTTTGGGCTCTGACCCTCATGCTGATGCTGGTCGGACTGGCTCTTGCTCCAGCAGGATCCCGGGGACCCTGCCCTGTGTGAGGAGACCCAGTTCTCCGTGCTGCCACTTGAGGGATTCAGCCTTCTGGAGGAGATGGTGTCAGAAGCCAAGGACCCCAGCGCAGGCCCTGCAGCCTCCCTGCCACCCCAGGATGTATGCCATGGCCGCCTCGGTGAAGGACAGGCTACCCGGCCTCCGATGGCACCAGCTGCCCAGCCAGCTCGCTCGGGACAGTAGCCAGTGTCTGGCAGGCTCTGGAGGGGGCAACCCCCCATTCTCAGGTCAAAGGCAAGATTTCTCCTGTCATGTGGGACTCGGATGGGGCTTCCCAGCATTTCTGTCCTGACACCCTTAGGGGGTCAAGACCTAAAAGTAGCCTCTGCAGGGATTCCCCCCCCCCCAGGACCTGGAGGGGTTCCTGCAGGAACCTCTCCCTTGGACTAATGTCCCTGCTCACCTCTGCCTCATATCCATATGACATGGAACTGAACTAATGTTTTCCTTTAAAAAAAAGAAAGAAAGAAAGAAAGAAAGATGAATTAGACTCCAAAAACACGTCCTTGCCGTGGCAGGGCCCCTGGCACTGTCACCCTCCACCGACCTTGTTTTCTCAGGATGGATTTTTGCTATTTGGCTCTCAGTACCTACCTCAGCCGGAATGAATGTTCTTGAGGGAGCTGGGCTGTGGCCTCAGCACCCCCACCCCACAAAGCCCCAAATGCATTCCTACCTCAAGCCCCTATAGGGGCACCCCCCTCCCCTTCCCCCGATTATTATCCCAAAAATAAAAAAAAAAAAAAAAAAAAAAAAAGAAAAAAAAAAGCACTTCCCCATTTCCAGGTGTGAAAGAAAACATCTACCTCAAGGCTCGCCAGCTCTCCGGGCCTGTGTTGTATCACTGGACCCTCCTCCTGGCTCCTCTTCCTGCCCGAGACCTTCTACCCCTTCCTGAGAGAGGAGGCCAGAGGCTAAGTCACCAACAGTGGGCCTCTCAGGACCTACAGAAATAAAGATGGAATTAGTCAAAGAAAATGTGAAAAAAAAAAAAAAAAGCCAAAAATGAGAGGAAATGTGTTCCTTGACGTCTGTCGCTCCACACACCATCCAGCAGGCTGCTGCCACCGCTCCGCCCTGTCTCCTCTGCCCACTCCGGTTTCGACCCTCTCGGCCAACTGATCCTTGACTGGGATCCCCACAGCCGGCTCCCTGCCTGGGCCTTCCAAGGGTGGGGTGTTGCGCTGAAGCCTGCCTCCTATCCCGTCTGGCCCCAGAGCCCTTGGAGCAGGCTGTCCTCTGGAATGTTCTGTGTGTGTGACCGCTGTGTGTGGGTGTTGGGTCGGGAGGCTCCCTGGCAGACGTGGCCTGGCCCCCTAGCCCATGGGACACAGCCGGCCTGACCCAACCCCTGGACAGTGGAACGACCACTGTCAGCAGATGTGGCTGGAAGATATTTTTATACAAGGTGTGTTTAAAGATTTATGTTCTTGTGACTTCTTGTTTCTCTTTTCTGTTGTGGTGTTTTTTGAAATACTTAAAGTAGGAAGGGAAAAAAAAGGAAACAAAGACCTATTTTTGGTTAACTCATTTTTTTAAATAGAAGGAAAACTTTTTTTTAAAGGAGAAAAAAATAATAAGTGTATTCCTTAAGTCTGAGATTAGACCATAAAGTCCCTGATCCCTAACCCTCTAGGGAACCCTCCTCCCCCAAGTTTAGTTAATTAGATGAAGAAGGTAGAATTTGTGGTGTTTTCCTAGAAGACTGGCGTCATGTCCGTGTGGATTCGGAAAGGGCAGTCTGCCCCTTCTCCCAAATGCTGGGCCTGTGCCAAAGGCCCTCAAAACTCCCACACAGTACCCCCTCTGTCCCTGCATTGGCCTCTCGGCACTCCCAGTATCCTGGAAACCCCTTCTCCCATGGGAAGAGTGGTCTGGGGTTGGAACCGCCTGGCCTGACTTGACCTGACTTTTGTCACACTCGACTCATTTTGACTGAATAAAGTCCTGTTGCCAAAGTGAACCTTGAGTTTTTTGATGGCTGTGTCAGGTCCTGGGGAAGGGTGGGAGTGCTGGGATTAGGGTGGCCCATAGTGGGGCAGGCTGACCCTCCCAAGGCCAGAGCCCAGAATAACAGCCGCTCCCTGTGTACCACTTACAGGCACCATGCACCCTGGCCTCCACATGGAGGGAGTGTCCTTGGGTCCCCACAACCTTTCTGGGAAGTAGACAGTCTAGTTACCATCACCATATTTTACAGATGATGAAACTGAGAAAGGATAAGAGAAATAAAGGAAATGTCTAAACTCTCACATAGCCAGTTACGGCAGGACCAGAGATTGTGTCCAGATCGGGCCACCCAGTGCCAGGGTCTGTATTCTGACCGCAGCTCTGTACCTCCTTAGCTGGCAGTGAGGAATCTGAGACCAGTCCCTCCATACTGAGCCAGGTACTGCTCATGCTTTGTCTACCAGGAGGGACTATTTTTTAAAAAATATTTTATTTATTTATTATTTGACAGAAATCACAAGTAGGCAGAGAGGCAGGCAGAGAGAGAGAGAGGGAAGCAGGCTCCCTGTTGAGCAGAGAGCCTGATACAGGGCTCCATCCCAGGACCCTGAGATCATGACCTGAGTGGAAGGCAGAGGCTTAACCCACTGAGCCACCCAGGTGCCCCCAAGAGGGACTATTTTTGACTCCAGGCTACAACTGAGGAGCAGGATCTGGCTGTAGTGACTCTTTCCAGGCCATATAGCCATAACTCCTGGCCAGGCCTCTCCATTCCTCCCTGTCTGCTCCTCAGTTCAGGCTCCTGAAGCCAGGTGTCTGGAGCTGACAAAGCTTAGGATAGGCCAAAAGAGACTGGGCTTTAAGGTGGTTGTGCTGACAAAAATCTGGAGGTCTCAGTGGGCCTCAAGCCTTGTAAAGGACAGTGGTGCAATACAACTGCTTAGAATGTCAGTGTTGCCTCTACTGTGCAAATGGAGGGCCAATGGGAATCTCCACAGGTCTACAGGGCTGCGCTCTGTACCCAGAGGTCCATTTTGCAAGGAGCAAACCAGGACAGTGGTTTGCAAGCTGGGCTTCTCCAGCTCTGGCGAGGGGTTTGGGGGTGAGCCTCTCTGCAGGAAGATTCTACTCTCCCTGTTCATTCTCAACAAGAACAACCCCACTTGTATCTTGTATGTTGGGCTCTTCGTGAGATTTCATTTGAAAACAGCGTTCTGGGGGTGCCTGGGGGGATCAGTAAGTTAAGCATCCAACTTTTGATTTTGGCTCAGGTCATGACCTCAGGGTCGTGAGAGAGAAAACAGGGTTCTGCTCCTAAAAGAACATTTAAAAGTCCCTGTCCTGGCACTTGTAGAAGAGGCCTGCAGGTCAGGCCAGAAACAGTGATGGTGTGTGGACATTGAACTGAGAAAAAGAAGCCTGAGGCCGCCATGGTACCTGTCCTGAGTCTCTGGGGGAAGTGGATGACTTGCCCTGATTTTCCCAGAGAAAAGAACCAAGCCCAAATAGCAACATAATACCTTACCTTTCTTAACGCAGAATTTTGTAACACAGAAATTCTTCAACACCACCAGCCATCCGAGGGCTGCCTGAGAAGGTGCTGGGTTTGTCGTCTGGTCAAGCAGATCCTGCAGGGATGGGAGTAGATGAGATGAACCCCCAGTGTCTCTGTTCCCTCCAAGAGTCCAAGATGCTACTACCTTCCCCAGGGAGGCATCTGGAAATGTTAAGAAACCACCCTGTATGACCCACAGAGATGTATGCAAATTGCATACAAATCACATGCAAATTCAGGCAGGGCCTGTTCCAAGCTAAGGTAAAGGGAAGCAGGGTTCCAATTAGGAAGATTAGCAGAAATAGGCATCAAAGCTGGGAGTGGAAGGTGGGGGGTGGGGGGGACGTGCCTGCCTGGAATCTGGCTCCTGATCTCAAATAGTCCCATGGCCTCAGGCTGAAGACACGGGTCCCTATACACACACACAGTCCTGGGGCAGAAAGCAGCCACCGCCTGGGCTTGCAACTAGCTCCAGTGGTCTAATGCTGGGTCACAGTCCACCTCACAACTTAGTGGCTTGATCTAACATCTGTTTTGGTTGGACATTTGCAGTCTGGGTGGGGCTCAGCAGGAGAGTTGTCTGCTTTACTGGGCATCAGGCGGCTTGAAGCCTGGGGCTGGACTCATCTGAAGGCTTGCTGGCTCTCATGTTAGGTGGCTGGTGCTGGCTGTGGGCCCCACACCCCCACGTGGCCTCTCCAAGTGGCCTGGGCGTCCTCAAAGCATGGTGGCTGGGGTCCAATGACAGGGGACTAAAGAGAGCCAGGCCAAAGCTGTGTCATCACTTCTAATCTAACTGCGGACTGCGCGTGGTGTCACTTCTGCCTTGCTCCATTCATTAGAAGTCACTGCGGCCAGCCCTATCCGACGGGAGTACAGTCAACATTATGAACCAGTTCTAAAACTATCACAGGACCCCTTCAGGGGACAGGTGGAGAACATGTGGACACCGTGGGGGGGGTTGCTGGCTGAGCAAGAAGCTATCCCCAAGAGGGCCCAGCTAGAAGGGGCTGCTGCTGGGGCTGCAGGAGGACAGGGGTGCTCCTGACTCCTACACAAGCCCTGTTTATGGGTCACATCCCTACCGTCAGTGAAGAGGGATCCTGGTGTTCAGTCCTGAGGCCACGGGGGGCCCCGTGAATACCATGGCCTGCTCCCTCTCCACAAGCAGTAAAGGGGCCAAGGAGGCAGGTTCGGGCCTAAGAGCTCCACCAGCCTGGGTTGGTAGAGTTCATAATGCCAGCACTGGAAAGGACCACAGTCTCTCTCATGAGACAGATGCAGAGCAGGAGTAGCTCAAGGGGACAGAGAAGTTAGAGGCAGGGCCAGGGCTGGGACCTGGGATGGCTACACCCTGCCCGGAGCCCTTTCTACTCAGACCCTCAAAACTGGACTGTGCTCCAGAGCCTAGAGGGAAGGACAGGGAGAGAAAGGGTGGTGGGGCAGGGAGTCGTCTTGCTCAGGAGGGGGAAAGGGGGATCTGGATTGGAAATGGTAAATGAAGGAGTGGGAACATCCAAAGCTGGTTCAGGCCAAGGTCACACAGGGGGAGATCTAGACCCACATCTCTCTCACAAAGAGGTTTATAGGGTCTGATTTGAGAACTCTGTTGCTTCCCTGGCTCTCTTGGGGCCACCCAGGGCACAAAAGGGGAGAGGAGAGGAATGGTGGAGAAAAGGCCCACGGGAGCCAGGTTGCCCAGAGGGGGAAGACCTTGCTCCTTGGGTTCAAGAGGGATGTACCCTGGACTTGGATCTCCCAAGGACACAGATAGTCACCCTGTGCCATGTGCCCACTGCCACACTGCAGGGCCTGGCCCTGACCCTCACTCCAAAATGTCCACAGCCCAGGGCTCCTTCTCCCCTGAATGCCTATCACGTCCTGTGCTGTGCAGGTCCCTGCACTTACTTCCTTGCCTTATGATCTGGCTTCCCACAACACAATTTGTATCCCCACGACCCACTCAGGAACTATTGGAGACAGGCAAGCAGGAACAGGACATCTAACTGGGATGCTGGGGACGCTGTCGGGAAGCTACAAAGGACAAACTCTTTGGCCAATCCCTGGCTAGTACGGTACCAACTTGGGTTAAACAACAGGGGAGTTTTGTGCCTGGAAGTTTGGGGCCATCTCTCCCGTGACTAAGCCCCCCAGTTACTGGGGCTACGGCTTGGGTAGAGAGAACTGGAGCCGCAGGAGAAGGAGTGATTTCTCTGCCATGCTCTCCTCATGTGCCACCTTATGGGGGACCTTCTCTAACTCCAGCTGGTGGCTCACTGGCCAGAAACAGCCTTTTGCCTCCCGGGAGGTAGCCCAGAGCTTATGCACTGTTGTTGAGAATGCTGAGCTCTGTCTCTTAGTGAGAAGCGTGGCAACCCCTGCAGCTGAGGTGGGGGTCTGGCCCAGGTGGCATCTGACAGATGAGGTCTCAACAATGGGCTCAGCCATTTCCTAATCACGCGACTATGAGGAGCTGACTTGACTTCTTTAGGCCTCAGTTTTCTCATCTGTAAAATCGGGATAAGATGCTCCTACCTCAAAGGGTTGTTGACTCAGCTGGCTTCTTTATAGAAACTGAGAAGCTAACCTAAAAATAGTGTGGAAATACAAGGAACAGGGGCACCTGGGTGGCTCAGTGGGTTAAAGCCTCTGCTTTCAGCTCAGGTCATGATCTCAGGGTCCTGGGATCAGGTCCTGAATTGGGCTCTCTGCTCAGCAGGGAGCCTGCTTCCCCTCCTCTCTCTCTCTGCCTGCCTCTCTGCCTACTTGTGATCTCTGCCTGTCAAATAAATAAATAAAATCTTTAAAAAAAAAAAAAAAAAGAAAGAAATACAAAGAACAAAGAAGAACAAAGTTGGGAGGCTCACTTCCTGATTTCAAAGCTTACTACAAAGGTTTACTACAGTAATGAATACTGTGGGGTACTAACATAAGGAAAGACAAAGAGACCAACGGGATAGAATTGAGAGCCGAGGAATAAACCCTCACATATAAACTGATTTTTGGCAAGGGTGTCAAAACCATTCATGGGGAAGAAGAGACTTTTCAACAATTGGACAAGTGGATATGCACATAAAAAAGAATGCATTTGGACCCTTTCCTCACACCATGTAAAAAAAAAAAACAAAATTTAAATGGAGCAAAACCCAGGGTGTTTGGGTCGCTCAGTCATTAAGTGTCTGCCTTTGGCTCAGGTCATGATCTGAGGGTTCTGGGATGGAGTGCCACATCCGGCTCCTTGTTTAGTGGGAAGCCTGCTTCTCCCTCGCCCTCTGCCCCTCCCCCACTCATGCTTGTTCTCTCTGGCTCTCTCGGTCAAATAAATAAATAAAATCTTAAAAAAAGTGAGCAAAAACCTAAATGTGAAAGCTAACACATAGAAGAAAACATAGACGTATGCATTTGTAAACTTGGATTAGGCAAAAATTAACATAATGCCAGGAGTACAGTTAAGAAAAGGAAAAATAGATACATTTGAACATCATCAAAACTAGAAACTTGGTGCTTCAAATGACACCACCAAGAAAGTACCAAGACAAGCAAGCACAGGTTGGGAGAAAATATTCGCAAGTCATATCTCTGGTAAGGGATTTGAATCTAGAATATATGAAGAACTCAGAACTCAATAAAAATAACCCAATGATAAAAAGGCAAGTAACTCAATTTAAAAATGGGCAAAGGTGGGGCACCTGGCTGGCTTAGTTGGTAGAGTATGCAATCCTTGATCTTGGGGTCGTTAGTTTGACCCCCACATTGGGTGCAGAGATTACTTAATATTTAAAAAAAATAAAAATTAAAAAAAGGAATACACATTTCTGCAAAGAAGAGATGCAAATGGCCAATAGCACATTAAATAAATAAGAAATAAAACCCCAGGGCACCTGGGTGGCTCAGTGGGTTAGGCCTCTGCCTTCGGCTCCAGTCATGATCTCAGGGTCCTGGGATCAAGCCCCGGGCTCTCTGCTCAGTGGGAAGCCTGCTTCCTCCTCTCTCTCTCTCTGCCTGCCTCTCTGCCTACTTGTTATCTCTGTCTGTCAAATAAATAAATAAAATCTTAAAAAAAAAAAAAGGTAAAACCCCAATGAGATACCACTCTGTTCCCACTGGCATAGCTAGAATAAAAAAGTCACATACTGTTAAGTGCTGTGGAGAATATGGCGAACTCCACACCTTCATACGTTGCCCGTGGGAGGGTAAAATGGTACAGCCGTTGTGAAAAGCAGTGCTCATTCCTCAAAAGGCTGGACATATAGTGACTAGATGACCCAGCAGTTCCATTCCTCAGTGTATAGTGTACACAAAAACTTATACGTCGATGCTCATAGCTATAAGATCTGTGATAAAAAAGTAGAAATAAATGTCCACCAGCTGATGAACGGATAAACAAAATGTGGTATAGCCATATGCTAGCATATTATTTAGCAGTAGAATGGGAGAACCCAGAAAATGTGACATTAAGTGAAAGAAGCCAGCCACAGAAGACCACATATCGTATGGTTCCATTGGAGGAAATGCCCAGAATAGGCAAATCCATAAAGACCAAGAAGAATCAAGTGGTTGCCTAGGGCTGGGGTTAGGGGAAAATGGGGAATGAGTGCTAACGGACACAGGGTTTCTTTTTGGAGTGATGAGAATGTTTTAAATTTGATTGTGATGATGGCTGCACAGCCTTGTGAATATACTAAGAACTACTAAGTTGCCCACTGTAATGGGTGAGTTGTATGGTATATGAATTACATTTTGATAATCTGTCATTAAAAAAAAAAAAAAAAGAAGCAGCAGCAGATGGAAGCACCTGAATGGCTCAGTCCCTTGAGCGTCTGACTCTTGGTTTCCGCTCAGGTCATGATCTCAGGGTCCTCAGATCAAGCCTCATGTGGGGGCCCTGCACTCAGCGGGGAGTCTGCCAGAAATTCTCTCCCTCTCCCTCTGCCCCTCCCAGGCTCGTTCTCTCTCTAAAATAAATAAATAAATCTTTTAAAAAATAATTAAAAAGTTAAAAATAATAATTTTTTTTTTTAAGCTGAAAGGACTCAGTGAGTTTGTAATAGGGGGAAGCGTGCAGTTTGTGTTCAAGTGATCCCACTGTTACAGGAAGAGAAATTGAGGTGGGCAGGGCAAGGTGACCCCAAGTGGAAGAAGAGTGGGGTAAAAACGAAAGTAAGCTTGAAGGGACAGACCTCTGCACCTGGCCTGGCCTACGTACAGCCCAGGAAGCTTCTGGATGCTGGATCCCCGCTTGGAAGCGGGTCTCCTGGGAGAAGGGCTGGGACCAGAGAGTTTTGCTGCCACCCTGTGGAATGGGTGAGGATTACAGCTATGGGGGCTCGCAGCTAAGATGTGCTCAGACTCCTACAAGGGAGGCAGGCCAGGCCCTCAGTGAACTGACTGCCCGGCGTGAATAAAATTACTGCAGACTATCTACATACTCACTTGGGTGGTAACAGCAACAAGCTGTGGAACCAGAAGAAAATGCAGCGTCTAGGAGTCCAGGATTAAGGAAGACTTTGAAGAGGAATAATAAAGTGGGAAAGGGCTCTGAGGCTGAAGGCCAGGAAGCTATCGTCTGCGGCATGACGCTGGGCACTTAGTAGATGTTCAAGAAATAGGGGAATAAATGGTTACTAGATTGTCAGAGTACTGGCACAGTTGATGTGTCTGAGGAAACCTTGATGTGGCCTTCTGGGTGGAAAGGGAACCAGCAAGAGCATCAAATAATAGCCAGGGCCTTCCTCAGGGAAAGGAAAGAGCCTCTGGGGAGTCCTGAGTGATAATGATGAGGCCTCTGTTACTAATTCTGGTGGCATTTTGTGGAATACCCCCCATTGCCTCATCTGAGTCTTCTCAAAGCCTTTCGGTGGTCAGGGCTGGATTCTCTATCATTCTTTCACTTAACAGATGGAAACTGAGGCCCAGAGAAGTGAGCTGGAATATGGGCTTCCTTGTTCTAAGCCCATGCTGTCTGCTGACTTGCTATCTGGGTGCTGAGGAGAGAGGACTGGGGGAACTCGGTAGTGGGGTAATGTTCTAAACTGGCTGAGATGAAGATATTCTTCCTGAATATTGAGGAGGACCCAGGGATGTCAGACTGTAGAGTAGGAGAGTTGAGGAAGTTGGGCATGTCCTAAAATGTAGGTGAGATCAAAAGCCTGCCATGGCTTCCCGTTGCTCCCAGGGTAGTACAACACCTCTGGCCTGGCGTTCAAGGCCCCCTCACGAGAGGCAGTATAATTCAGTGGCTCAGACACGGGCTTGGGTTTGTAATCCCCACTCAGCTGCTGTCCAGCTGGGTGACCCTCTGGGACCATTTCCTCCTCTAGAAACCATGCACAAGGACAGCATCTGCCTCCCAGGTTGCTTGCTTTTATTATCATTATTGTTATTATTATTATTATTCAGAACAGAGACTAATTCTTGGCTCCTTTCATGTACTCCAATTCTTCAAGTTGGGCCTCTGGCTTCTCCAGTTCGTGCCAGGCATAAGGGTGCCTCCAGGCCTTTCCGCAAAGATGGTCCTTCAGCCTGAAATGATCCCACTCCACTGGTCCCTTGTTTCCAGATCCCTTCAAACTGCCTCCTCCTAAAGTCTTCCCTGATCCTCCCTGGTTAAATCCACTTCTGCTTCTGCCCTTCCTCTGCACCTTGCTTAACCCTCTCATCTAGAACTACTTCCTTCTGCATCAAATCAGCACAAGGGGCCTGCCTGCCATCTCTGCTTGAGTTTCCTCAGGACAAGCATAGTATCTTACCTCTTTGTGAGCTGGCCAGAGCTGACATGGAGAAGCTCTAAACAATCACATGCCTGTGGAAAGAAAGACAGAGAGCAGGAAAGCAAAGCTGAAGGGAAGCGGGGGAGGGGTGTGCAGTGGAGAAAAGGAGAGAGAGAGGGTAAAGGTGATTGGGATGTAAGGCCAAGAGAGACTCTGGTGAATGCAGCTGAGGCTGCTTTCTCTGGAAGACTTCGGCGAGGAGACTGGAAACCAAGTGATCTGCTGCTTTTCCATGGCTCTAATGTTCGTTCCTTGAGCCACAGCACTGAAACGGACTCTGGAAACCTCACGGTGGCTTTGGACTGGCTAGCTAGCGCCTCTGAAGCTCCACTGCCCCCTCTATAACACAGATAATAATGGTACTTAACCCAACTGGATTGTTGTGGGGATCAGAAGAGAAAAGTCCCAGGAAAACCCCTGCACCGAGGCCATAGTAAGTACTCAGTAAATACTATGTGTTAGGACAGTGATGGCTTGGTGGTTTGGAGAGTTCCAGACATGTCCGCATAAAAGGCTGTTCTCTGCTGGGGAGGAGAGGTGCTTCCTAAGCTTGGAGAAATGTCTTTTGTCCCAGAGCCCTGCCCAGTGGCCACACGAAGGTCACAAAGTGTTTTCCGTGGGGCCTTCCCACCCGCCCCTGCAACAAGATACACAATAAAGCCTCATGATTGCTTGATTAAAGGAAGTGGATACACAATTAATTTCAATTTTAAGCCTAACCCTCCCTGCCTATCCAAAAGAACCGCACACCCTATTTCAATTTACACACTGAAACAATATGGAATTTTCCAGCGGGTTCTGAAGCCTTTGAAGTGACCAGACCAGACTATTGATTTATTTCCAACTAACCTCTCTCTTTGAACCCAGAGGGGTCAAGGTTAATTATACAATAAAACACCCTGTGCCCAGCTGCCCCCTGTGAGGGTTCAGGGAGCCCCCAGACCTTTCCAAGCCAGCGAGCGGCAGATCATATTTCTGGTTCCCTCTCTGCATTCATTTCCTTCATCAGGACCCATTAAGGAGAAGAAAAAAACCCTCAACCCCCTCATTTCCTCCCTGAGAGATAAATTTTAATTTGCTGGAAACCAACAAAGGGAATCTAAACCATGTTTCCAGGCTGCTCCCTGCGGTTGAAACCTCTGGCTGGGAGCACAGCACCTATTCCAGGGCTGGCTGAGAACCGGGCTAGGGGTGGCAGAGGGAAGCAAAGGGGTGCACGCTACCACCCCCTTTCCGGTCTGCCTCCCCCACACAGGGTCAAGGGAGACCCCAGAAAGCCTGGCAGTGTGGAGGATTCTGGTGGGACCAGAGGACTGAAGTTGGGTCACCCACGGGCTGCGGCTTCTCCTGCGCGTGCGCAGTCAGCGCTTGAAAGCTTCATCAGGTGGGCAGCCCAGGTCCCTGTGCCTGCGGCTGAAACGGGCTCTCCTGGCACTGACCACAACGGGTCCCCGTTGTCACAGGCAGGCAGTGGCAGGGCCAAGACCGGAGCCCAAACTTGCATTCTTCTTGTAAGAGAATGGATTCTCTTCCCCTGCATCTTCCCATCCCAGGGAAACAACATCATGCGAATGTTCTTTTTATTTCCATCCTTAAAAGAAAAAAAAGAGTCAAAGCTATTCTCTAACATGAAGTCCACAATCCAGTGTCCCCAAGGTGTCCCAACAACGTCCACCTTAACTGTGTTTCCCAGATCCGGGACCCAACTGAGGCTCACACCCTCCCCCCGCTGTCATGTCCCTTCACTCTCTGCTCTTCCAAAACAGACCCCGCCTTCTCTGTTTTTCCTGACACTGACATTTTATTTTATTTTATTCTATTTTATTTTATTTATTTAAGATTTTATTTATTTACTTGACTGAGAGGGAGAGATCACAAGTAAGCAGAGAGGCAATCAGAGAGAGAGGAGGAAAAAGGTTCCCTGCTGAGCAGAGACCCCCGATGCGGGGCTCAATCCCGAGACCCTGAGATCATGACCTGAGCTGAAGGCAGAGGCTTAACCCACTGAGCCACCCAGGGGCCCCTTCTTTTCTTTTTTTAAAGATTTTTATATATATTTTTGAAAGAGAGCACAGAAGGAGAAGGAGACTCAGACTCCTCACTGAGCAGAGTCTGACACAGGGCTCAATCCCAGGACCTGGAAAGGCAAATGCTTAAGGGACAGAGCCATCCAGGCACCCCAACAATGACATTTCTGAAGGGATGATGTGAGTGACTCCCTAGTGTGGATTTGTCTTGTTTCCTCCTGACTAGTTAGAGAATCGGACATTATTTTTTGCTCCAAACAATTCACATGTGAATTCCTTTTAGGGCGTTCCTTTTAGGGCATCACTCCTGGAGCCCCACGATGCCAACTGTTTTTGGTGAGACACCCAGGGTTTTCAGCTGAGGTTTGTTCTCAGCCTCCTTGAGGCTTCTTGGCACCAGAGCACCTTTAGCACTGGCCACCAGACGAGGACATTCTCTGGGTCTCTTCCAACCCACAGACTACAACCTAGAACCTTGGGAGGAAGTCCACCAAACACAGCCTGAGATGCATTTTTCCCAGTTTTTGCTGGAACATTCTTATGTTTGCCTCAGGGCTCAAGAGTCACATCTCTACCTCCATGAGGCCTTTTTTAATTCTCAGACAGAATCAACACTCCCTCCTCTCAGCTTCCACACCCCTTTGTTTCTGGCTTCTTGAGTGATTTATCTCAACTAAATAAAGGTCACTGTGGAGCTCTGACTGCCCCCTACACGTCCAGGCTCCACCACAGAAGGTTCTCTATGAATATCTGCCAAATAATACCAATCTGCCTTGTGGGTGATCTCAGTTTTCCATTTGAAAGAAAAGCTCAACATCCAATCGTGAATTAAAAAGTTGTTTGAGTCTTTGCTGAACAACCTGGAAGAGGAGCTGGAGGATGAATTAGATTGCCTGTCATCCACCAGCGTCCTAAATATTCTCTTCACCCATCTTTCTCCCTATCATCTCATGGCTCCTTCTTCACCTCCAAACCTCTCTGCTTTCTCTCCTTCTTGCCCAAGTCCCACCTCTTTGGGGATCAATTTGGTTCAAGTATAAGAAAAATGTATTAATTTAGATCAAGCAATACCCAGAAACAGTCTCTTTGTTTAAAGAAAAAAAATGTTGCTTAAGTTCCCTCTCAACTGCCCAAGCCCAGGGCCCTCGCTAGGGCCAATACCATTATCAGCTTTGGGTTCCCTCCAGGCCTTTTTCTAGGAGATACAGACTTCCATCTCTGGATATGCTAAATAATGTTTCCAGTTTCCAGTGCTGCACTGAACCTTCCACTGTCTCCCTGTGCTCATCAGCACATGTCTCTGTAGAGTACAAATGAGATTTGCTAGGTCTGGGGTATGTGCTTTGTGAATCTAATGGAGCCTGCCTAATGATCCCCGCTAAGACACTGTGTACCCTCACTCTCCACCAGCGCTCTGTGGTGGGAGCAGGACTGTTTCTCTCCCATGGGCAGCTTCCTTCTCTCCCAAGACTGCTCTGAGGACCCCGGTGCAAGGATGCCTTAAGGTCTATAAATCAATCAAGGTGATTGCCACATTGACAAAAGGAAGGATAAAAATCAGAGGATCATCTCAACAGATGCAGAGAAAGCATTTGACAAAATTCAACATCCACTTACAAGACAAACTCTAAACAAAGCCGGTGTAGAGGGAACGTGACCAAACATAATAAGGGCCACACATGACAGACCTACAGCTAACTTCATACTCAATGGTGAAACACTGAAATCTTCCTCTAAGATCAGGAACAAGACAAGGATGCCCACTCTGGCCACTTTTAATCAACATAGTATCAGAAGCACTAGCCACAGCAATCTGGCAAGAAAAAGCAATAAAAGGCATCCAAATTAGAAAGGAAGAAGTAAAACTGTCACTGTTTGCAGATGACATAATACTATATAGAGAAAACACAAAAGACTCCACTAAAAAACTGCTCAAACTAATAAATGAATTCAGTAAAGCTGTAGGATACAAAATCAAAATACAGAAATCTAAGACCTCTCTATACACTAATTGTGAACTGTTAGAGAAACTAAGAGAAAAACCCCATTTACAATTACATCAAAAAGACTTAAATACCTAGGAATAAACTTAACCAAGGAGGTAAAAAACCTGTACTCTGAAAGCTGTAAGATACTGATCAAAGAAATTGAAGAAGACACAAATAAACGGAAAAATATTCTGTGCTCATAGACTGGAAGAATTAATATTGTTAAAATGTCCCAAGGCAACCTGTAGATTCAATGCAATCCCTATCAAAATTCCAAGGGAATTTTTCAGAACTAAAATTGTTTTTTTTAAAAGATTATATTTATTTATTTGACAGACAGAGATCACAAGTAGGCAGAGAGGCAGGCAGAGAGAGGAGGAAGCAGGCTCCCTGCTGAGCAGAGAGCCCGATGTGGGGCTCCATCCCAGGACCCTGAGATCATGACCTGAGCTGAAGGCAGAGGCTTAACTCACTGAGCCACACAGGCGCTCCCAGAACTAAAATTATTTTTAAATTTGTTTGGAACCACAAAAGATTCTGAATAGCCAAAGCAATCTTGAGAAAGAAGAACTAAGCTGGAGGTTAGGAAATCATGCTCCCTGATTTCAAACTATACTACAAAGTTAGAGGAACCAAAACAGTCTGGTTTGACATGAAAACAGATGCATGGATCAGTGGAATACCACTGAGAACCCAGAATTAAACCCACATGCATATGGCCAATTAATTTATGACAAAGGAGCCAAAAACATACGAAAGAGAAAGGACAGTGTCCTTAATAAATGGTATTGGGAAACCTGGATGGTCACATGCAAAAGAATGAAAATAGTCCACTATTTTAAAACATACACAAAAATTAACTCAAAATAGGTTGAAGATTTTTTTTTTTTTAAGACGAATTAACGGGCACCTGGGTGGCTCAGTGGGTTAAGCTGCTGCCTTCGGCTCAGGTCATGATCTCGGGGTCCTGGGATCGAGTCCCGCATCGGGCTCTCTGCTCAGCGGGGAAGCTGCTTCCCTCTCTCTCTCTCTCTGCCTGCCTCTCTGCCTACTTGTGATCGCTCTCTGTCAAATAAATAAATAAAATCTTTAAAAATAAATAAAAGATGAATTAAAGATTTCTTTTTTTTTTTTTTAAAGACTTTATTTATTTATTTGACAGAGAGATCACAAGTAGGCAGAGAGTCAGGCAGAGAGAAAGGGGGAAGCAGGCTCCCTGTTGAGCAGAGAGCCTGATGTGGGGCTCAATTCGGGGCTCCATCCCAGAACACTGAGATCATGACCTGAGCCAAAGGCAGCGGCTTAATCCACTGAGCCACACAGGTGCCCCTGAATTAAAGATTTCAATGTAAGACCTAAAATCATACAATTCCTGGAAGAAAATAGTTGTGTAAGCTCCTCGCCATTGGTCTTAGTGACATTTTTGTGGATCTGACCCCAAAGGTAAGGGAAACAAAAGCAGAAATAAACGAATGGGACTACATCAGATGAAAAAGCATCCACAAAGCAAAAGAAAACTGCTTCACAATGAAAAGACAACCTATTGAATGGGACAAGATTTTTTTCAAATCATATTATCTGACAAGGGATTGATATCTAAAGTATTTTAAAAACTCATACAACTCAACAACAAAAAGCCAACCAACCCAATTTAAAAACCGGGCAAAGGGCCTGAAGAGACATTTTTCCAAAGCAGACTTACACATGGCCAACAGGCCAAAAAATTGCTGAACATCACTAATTATTAGGGAATTGTCATTCAAAACTGTAATGAGATATCACCTGACACTCGTTAGAATGGCTACAACCAAAAAGACAAGAAACAGCAAGTGTTGGAGAGGATATAGAGAAAATGGAAGCCTCCTGCATTGTGGTGGGAACATGAACTAGGGCAGCTGCTGTGGAAAACAGTATGGATATGCCTTAACTAAAAAACAACAACAACAACAACAACAAACTACCATATGATCCAGCTTTTCCATTTCTGGGTATTTCTCCAAAGAAACTGAAAAGACCAAATCAAAGATAACTGACCTCCACGTTCACTGCATCATTATTTATAATCTCCAAGACATGGGAAAAACCGAAATGCCTATCTACGGATGAATAACGAAGATGTGGTATTTATACCATACATACGTAGGGATATGACTCAGCTATAAAAAGGAATGCAATCTTGCCATTTGTGACAACATAGAAGGATCTTGAAGGTATTATGCTAAGATGGAGAAAAACAAATACTGTAAGACTTCATTATATATGGAATCTATAAATAAAATAAAACAAAAACAAGCTCATAGATACAGAGAACAGATTGGTGGTTACACCATAAGGAAGAAGGAGGGGGTAGGCAAGCAAAATGGATAAAGGGACTCAACTGTAGGCTGATAATGGTAAGGAGACTTCAGTGGTGATTACTTTGTAGCACATACAAATGCTGAATTATAATGTCATATGCCAATTTTAGCTCAATTTGAAAAGGAAAGAGATCTGGGAGCTTTTCCCATTGGTAAACACCTAGTTCGATCCCAACAAGCCCTCCCCCCCATAGATTTTAGCTGATTTAGAAATGATTAAATCTCTAGATAAATTCTTATTTTCAGGTTGGAATTATCCTCTTGTTAAAAAACAAAATTCAACCAAGCACATTCTTTTTAAATAATCTCTATGCTCAATGTGGGATCAAAGTCTATGAGATCAAGAGTCACATGCTATTCCAACTGAGCCAGCCAGGTGCCCCCAGCTGTGAACATTTGAAAGCTCTTACTGGCTTTCTTTCTTTTTTCTTAAGTAATCTCTACACCCAATGTGAGGCTAGGCTTGAACCCATGACCCCAAAATCAAGAGCTGCTTGCTCAATCGACTGAGCCAGCCAGGTGCCCTTCTTACTGGCTTTCTTCAATGATTCATGAATCAAGCAACATCCAGTCCAGCAGAGAAAGGAGCTCTGAGGAGCTGTGCAAAATGAAGGACTTTTATAGGCAGAAGGGAATACAAACAAGGAGGCTGTATGAGCAAAAAGTGGATTGGTTGTGGCAAGGTCACTTTCCTTTAGGGGATGACCGGGGTCTGTCTGTCAGGCAGATTAGCTATTAGTGCTCATCAGGTAATTCTTGATTGGCTGATTTAAGATTCCATTTCCAGGAGAGCCAAAACTGTAAATTAACTCTTGGTTTGGAGACATGGGGCTTTGCCTAAAGGACTTCATTTTTGGTTTGCTGTCTTTTTTTTTTTTTTTTTTTCCCCCCTAATTTGGTTTTTTTTTCTTTTTCCTGAGTCCTTTTTTTTTTTTTTTTTTTTTTTTTTAAAGATTTTATTTATTTATTTGACAGAGAAAAATCACAAGTAGATGGAGAGGTAGGCAGAGAGAGAGAGGGAAGCAGGCTCCCTGCCGAGCAGAGAGCCCGATGCGGGACTCGATCCCAGGACCCTGAGATCATGACCTGAGCCGAAGGCAGCGGCTTAACCCACTGAGCCACCCAGGCGCCCCTCCTGAGTCCTTCTTTCTCCTTGTCCCCTGGTCCCTGTCCACCTGCCTCTCCGACCCTGCAGCCCTTCTCAGCCAGGCTGGCCAGTGTCCCCAGAACAGGGGCTGGGAGTGAACCTGCCACCTCTGGGCCAAGTCCCCACTCAAATCCCCATCCTTTGCTTCTGCCCAAAGTGGGCACTGGATGCAACCAGGAGCCAGGCACAGGGGTGCCCTGGAATGCCACCTGCCTGTCACAGCAACACATGCCCTGCGGAGCTATTACCAATTCAAGAACAGTAACGTAATGTTTAAGATACTTAAGTCACAAAGCAACAAGTCATAACACCGCGATGAAATGGTGACGTAGTGAAACTAAAACATGCACACAGATAGGTAGCGTTGGGAATATTGGTAAATTAAAGATAAAACACTCATTTAACCGAGACTCTGTTTTTCTTTTGTTTTGCATTCAGTTTAACAGAGTGGGCCAGAAATGCATACTGTAATAGTCTCCCTCAGGTAGCACAGACCAGGGGTGAGCACCTGTGTCAACACACATAACACTAAACCTATGAGGCAAATACTGTTATCAGCCTGCTCGCTTCACAGATGAACTCACTGTGGCACAGAGAAGTTAAGGAACTTGCTTGAGGTCACACAGCTAGTAAGGGGAAAAGCTGGGATGGGAACTCGGGTATTCTGACTTGAGAGCCTGAGCCATAACCACGGTGCCACACTGTCTTTCAGCTTTAAGGTGAGCAGGTCATCCCTGCAATTAGGCACACATGTTCGTTTTCTAAAGCACTCTTCTTTTTCCATTATGTCACTTGAATCTCTTGGTGACACTTTGAGGGAAAGGAAGGCCCACCTTCGTGATGGGAAAACTGAGGGTCACAGAGATTGCCCAGGGTCACAGCATACCAGAGACAGATTTCATCACAAGAGGAAACAGGAAGGAAAAGAAATGCCATGTCCACAATGTAATGTTCTCACCAGGCCCTATGGTGTCAGTCCAGCCCCTTTTAAATTACCACGTAAAAAGAAAAGCTACCCCTAGGCCTGTCCCCACTAGTTTAGGTTTATTCCTCTTCCTTCCCCCAACCTGCCTCCCTCCTTCCTCTCTTCTGCCCTTATCTCCCTCATCTAGTTAGGCATCTGTTTATCTTTTTTTTTTTTTTTTAAGATTTTATTTATTTGATAGAGAGAAATCACAAGTAGACGGAGAGGCAGACAGAGAGAGAGAGAGAGGGAAGCAGGCTCCCTGCTGAGCAGAGAGCCCGATACGGGACTCGACCCCAGGACCCTGAGATCATGACCTGAGCCGAAGGCAGCGGCCTAACCCACTGAGCCACCCAGGTGCCCCGGCATCTGTTTATCTTTTCCAGAAACCTCTCCCGAGCCCAGGAGGTGCAGGGTAAATGAGGGGATACAGATGTGAATGCTCCAAGTTCTCCCCTGGTGGGCCAATATGGAGTCCGCTGCTCCCACCAGCCCTGCCGTCTACCCACCCTCCCTTCCCACTCCCTCGCTCCCCTTCTCCTCCCTGTCAGCGACGCAAGCCCCCGTTTTGCTGGCCTCCATCATCCTGTAGCAGATACGGGAGAATTAAGATACATGAGCCATTAGTAAATGGGAAGCAGCCACGGAGACCCCCGACAGTGCAGTTACAGAGGAAAGCCTGCAGCCCTCGCCTGATGTCTGCTCTCAAAAAGCAGGCTGCTGACCAGTGGGCTCAGGACCCCCAGAGACGCTGACACATCTGGGTCACCAAGATGCCCCAGACCCGGCCTCCTAGACAGATGCCAAGAAATGGTAGCTGGTCACCCAGGGCAAAGAAGGGGCAGGTCTGTAAACTCGGTGGTGTGTAGCATACAACACTTGGGATAAGGGTGTTTGTGCATGTGTGTGTGCATACACAAGCACGTGTAGATGAATGGGCACATGTACGTTTATGCGTGCATGCTGTTTGCACGTGCGTGCGAGTGTGTGTAGGAGCGCGCGTGTGTATGGGGTACATCAGTATGTCTAACCCGGCCACCTGGGTGTGAGCAGACAGCCCTGCTCTGGCCCAGCTTGTCTTCCATTCCCACAGGGAGCAGTGTCTTCCACTGGCCCAGTGGGACCAGCTGGGACGGTTTTGATCACCTGCTGTGCTGTGGTTTTTCTGTCCTACTCTTACCTCCACTCTCCTGAGCCCAGGGTTTAGCATCATAAAAGGTGAGAGCCTAGAGGGAAATCTGGAGATTATCTCACTCTTGCTATAGCCCAAGTGCCCACGCTTCCGCCCCATGGGGTGCAAATAAGAGGACCACGGTTCCCAGGCTGGGGCTGACACAGAGAGAAGGTAGTCTCGGAGGTGGGAGCAGCTTCGACCAGGCTGACAGAGGGTTTCGGCTACTCCATTCTGACCTCAGTATGTGCTTTCTCACTGATAAATTCTTTCCAGCTAATCTCTTAACTCAGGCGAAGGATCCTGCAGGCCAAGCATGCCTCCATGGGAACTGAAACTACCCCCTCAAGCAGTAGGGACTGCCCTAAGGAAGTAAGACCTTGCCCATGACTGACCCCAAGACAATGATCCACCTGACCATGATGGTCCATCTGCAACCTTTCTCCCACATTCTCCCTATATAAACCTACAGGTATTTTCAGCACTTTGGAGATAGTCTTTGAGATGCTAGTTCTGTTCTTACTGGTGTTGGCCTCATTGAAACAAATTCCTTGTTTCACTGCCACATGTCTCGGTGCCTTTGTATTTTGTCAGTGGTCAGTGGCCAAACCTGATCTGAGGCCCCCAGAGCCCGGTCCTCTTGCACCCATAGGTCCCTTCCCCATGGCCCTCCCCAGCGCTGTGAGAGAGCACCCTAGACTCTTCATGCTGATCAGAACTCTGACTGGTGGTCAAATATGTTTTTGATTAATTACAAATAGGACGGGTGCCTGGGTGGCTCAGTGGGTTAAGCCGCTGCCTTCGGCTCAGGTCATGATCTCAGGGTCCTGGGATCGAGTCCCGCATCGGGCTCTCTGCTCAGCAGGGAGCCTGCTTCCTCCTCTCTCTCTCTGCCTACTTGTGATCTCTCTCTCTGTCAAATAAATAAATAAATCTTTTTAAAAAAAATTACAAATAGGAAATGAGTAAGTTTTTACCTGATAAATGCAGTGGGCAAAACTCTTTCAGTATGTGGGGTTCATGAGAAAAAAACATTAGATTGTGTTTTTGATGAAAGTTTTGAAAATGTTAGTGAAATGAATGGATAAAGGATGATCATATGACAGGAGCCTTAAGAGATTGAACTTGAGTGCTTTTTGGTCCCTTCATCAAGAGAAAGAATCACACAGGGGAGATGATGGCAGCAGGGTAGGAGGACCCTAGGCTCTCTCATCCCATGAACGCAACTAGGTAACTATTAAATCATCCTAAAAACCCAGAAACTGATCTGAAGACTGATAGGACAAACCCCACAACTAAAGGGAGAGAAGAGGCCACACTGAAGAAGGTAGAAAGTGCAGATACATGGTGCTGCAGAGGGGAGGGAGCCAGAAAAGGGAGAGAGAGAGAGGAGCGCATAGGGGAACACACAAGGAGAATGTTTTTCATAGCCAATGGCTTGGACAGCACAAAGGGCTGAAATTTCTGACTTCTTGCCACAGCAGGGCTCAAATCCTGAAGTTTTTTTTGTTTTGTTTTGTTTTTAAAGATTTTATTTATTTATTTGACAGAGAGAGAGAGAGAGAGCGCAAGCCCAAGCAGGGAGCAAGCCAGGCAGAGGGAGAGGGAGGAGAAGCAGACCCCACGATGAGCAGGGAGCACAACAAGGGGCTCGATCCCGGGACTCTCAGATCATGACCTGAGCTGAAGGAAGACGCTTAACCAACTGAGCAGCCAGATGCCCCAATCCTGAAGTTTTTTAAAGTACGGGCAGGCCTGGCTGGTCTCCTTTGTGAAGGCATCTGGGCTGCTCCAGGAGAGAAGGCAGGCAAACAATCTAGGGGCAGAGCAATCTGAAGAGCACCAGGGACACATGGCAGGGGTGGGGGTGGGGAATTATTTGCTCTTCTAGGAACATGCCCATAAGAGGCAGTGTTCAGAGAGAGAGACCAGGAACAAAGGAACTGGCTAGTGCCATTTCCTTCCCCAGGTGCTCAGCATAAACGCAGAGCCACCTGCACCTGCGGGAAGCAGCGTAGACACTGGCTGCCTAACTTGCTTATGCCAAGTCCCACCCCTGCTGTGCTCTGGCAGGACTGCCCTTTTCAGTCAGGCTTGCCTTAGGCCCAGCCCAGCAGGCCCCTTCCCCAGAAGACCAGCACAAACCCCTGTCCACACCACATCTCTCAACCAGAATTCTTCAGGGCCTCAGTTCTGGTGGAGGTGGTGACAGGTCTCATTTCACAAGCAGGCCAGAACACACCTAGTTAAAACCTATCACATTCAGGCCAGGAACCAACTGCAACCAAGTAGAGCCTTGGCAGATGATGGGCCTGAAGGATAGAGCAGTCAAAACACAACATCAGATCACATACAACACACACCAGAGACATTCCCTGAAGCACCAGGCCCTGGGCACTAAATGATCTCTTCCTCATAAAGTTATTACTTTCAGGAGCAGGAGATACAACTGGCTTTTTTAACACAGAGAGGAAGGCAGAGTTAGACCGAATGCCAAGGTGGAAGAATTTATCCCAAATGAAAGAACAAGAGGGGTGCCTGGGTGGCTCAGTGGGTTAAAGCCTCTGCTTTCAGCTCGGGTCATGATCCCAGGGTCCTGGGATCAAGCCCCGAGTCAGGTTCTCTGCTCGGCGGGGAGCCTGCTTCCTCCCCTCTCTCTGCCTGCCTCTCTGCCTACTTGTGATCTCTCTCTCTCTCTGTCAAATAAATAAATAAAATCTTAAAAAAAAAAAAAAAGAAAGAAAGAACAAGATAAGGCCATGATCAGAGAGCTAAGTGAGACAGATAAAAGTAACATGTGTGATGGAGAATTTAAATCAAAATCTAAAGGTTACTCATTGGACTTGAGAAAAGAATAGAACACGTTAGTGAAATACTTACTACTACTTACAATTTTAGAAATAAAAGAGGTAAAAAAGAATCAGAGATGAAAAATGTAATAAATGAGATTGGTAATAGGCTTAATGCAATGAACAGTAGGCAAGAAGAAGCAGAAGAATGAATTAATGACAAAGAAGACAAAATAATGGAAAATAATGAAGCTGAACAAAAGAGAGAATTAGGGGATATGAAAATAGACTTAGGGAACTCAGTAATTCCATCAAACGTAGTAATGTTCATATTATAGTCATCCCAGAACAAGAAGAGAGAAAAGGAGGCAGAAAATTTATCTGAAGAGATAATAGCTGAAAAATTCCCTCATCTGGGGAAGGAAACAGATATCCAGATCTAGGAGGCACAAAGAACTGCCATCAAAATCAACAAAAGCAGGCCCACACCAAGACAGACTACCATTAAACTGGCAAAATAGAGTGATTAGGAAAAAAAAAAAAATCTTAAAAGCAACAAGACAAAAGAAGACAGTTACTTTAAAGGGAAAACCCATAAGGTAGGAGATTTTTCAGTAGAAACTCTTTAATCCAGAAGAAAGTGGCATAATATATTCAAAGTGCTGAGTGGGAAAAATCTGCAGCCAAGAATACTCTATCCAACAAGGCTAACATTCAAAGTAGAAGGAGAAATAACAAGTTTCACAGATAAACAAAAAATTAACGGAGTTCATGACCATGAAAACAGGCCTGCAAGAAATACTAAAGGGGACTCTGTGAATGGAAAAGGACCAAAAGTGACAGTATGAAGGTAGGAAACACAAAGGCTGTAAGAATGAATATTTCTATTAAAAAATCAGTCAAGGAACTCACTTGTAAAAAGGATGTAAAATATGACAACATATATCTAAAACATGGGGAGGAGTAAAGAGCATGTGCAAGCTTAAATCACATCAACATAATACAGACTGCTGTATGCAAAAGATGTTACATACAAATCTAATGGTAACCACAAATGTAAAACTACAAATAAATATGCAAAGAATAAAGAGAAAGTAATCCAAGTATATCACTAAAAAGAACCAGCAAACCATGAAAGAAAGATATAAAAGGATCAGAGAAAATCTCTGGAAACAATCATGAAACAAGTAATAAAATGGCAATAAATACTTATCTATCAATAACTACCTTTTTAAAATCAATAATTTGGGTGTCTGGGTGGCTCAGTGGCTTAAGCCTCTGCCTTCAGCTCAGGTCATGATCCCAGGGTCCTGGGATTGAGCCCCGCATCAGGCTCTCTGCTCAGCGGGGAAACCTGCTTCCCCCCACCACCCAGCCTGCTTCTCTGCCTACTTGTGATCTGTGTCAAAAAAATAAAAATCTTTAAAAATAAAAAAAATCAATAAAATCAATAATTCTTGAATGTAAATGAACTAGATGCCCTAATCAAAAGAGAGTGTCAGGACACATTTAAAAAAAAAGGGAGGGGGGTGCCTGGGTGGCTCAGTGGGTTAAGCCGCTGCCTTCGGCTCAGGTCATGATCTCAGGGTCCTGGGATCGAGTCCCGCATCGGGCTCTCTGCTTGGCAGGGAGCCTGCTTCCTCCTCTCTCTCTGCCTGCCTCTCTGCCTACTTGTGATCTCTCTCTGTCAAATAAATAAATAAAATCTTTAAAAAATAAAAAAATAAAAAAAAGGGGGCGCCTGGGTGGCTCAGAGGGTTAAGCCTCTGCCTTCGGCTCAGGTCATGATCTCAGAGTCCTGGGATCAAACCCCGTGTCGGGCTCTCTGCTCAGCGGGGAGCCTGCTTCTCCCTCTCTCTGCCTACTTGTGATTTCTGTCAAATAAATAAATAAATAAATCTTAAAAAAAAAAAAAGCAAGATCCATCTATATGCTGTTTACAAGAGACTTATTTTAGACCTAAAGACACATGCAGGTTGAAAATGAAGAGATGGTGGGACACCTGGGTGGCTCAGTTGGTTAAGCAGCTGCCTTCAGCTCAGGTCATGATCCCAGCGTCCTGGGATCGAGTCCCATGTCGGGCTCCTTGCTCAGCAGGGAGCCTGCTTCTCCCTCTGCCTCTGCCTGTCATTCTGTCTGCCTGTGCTCTCTCTCTCTCTCTCTGACAAATAAATAAAATCTTTAAAAAAAAAAAAAAGAAAATGAAGAGATGGAGAAACATCTACACTGCAAATGGATGTCAAAAGAAAGCTGGAGTAGCAATACTTGTACTGGACAAAATAGACTTTAAAACAAAGACTGTAAAAAGAGACAAAGAAAGACACTACATAATAATAAAGGGGACAATCCCACAAGAAAATCTAAAATTATAAATATTCATATGCCCAACACAGGGGCACCCAAATACATAAAACAATTAATAACAAACATAAAGGAACTAATTGATAATAATACAATAACAGTAGGGGACTTTTAACACCCCACTTACATTAATGGATAGATCACCTAAACAGAAAATCAACAAGGAAACAATGGCTTTGAATGACACACTAGACCAGATGGATTTAACAGATATATTCAGAACATTCCATCCTGAAACAGCAGAATACTTGATTCTTTTCAAGTGCACACAGAACATTCTCTAGAACAGATCATATATTCGGCCACAAAACAGGCCTCAACAAATTCAAGAAAACCAAAGTCAAACCATGCACCTTTTCTGACCACAATGGTATGAAAGTAGAAGTCAACCACAAGAAAAAATCTGGAAAGACCACAAATGCATTGAGGTTAAACAACATGCTACTAAACAATGAATGGGTCAATTAGGAAATAAAAGAATAAATTTTAAAAATACATGGGAATAAATGAAAATGAAAACATAAATAAAGCCTTAGGATGCAGCAAAAATGTTTTTGTTACTGTTGTTGTTTGACAGAGAGAACATGTGAGCCAGTGGGGTGGTTGTGGAGAGAGGCGGAGGGAGAGGGAGAGAATTGCAAGCAGGCTCTGCATTCAGTGCAGGCCCCACATGGGGTTCAATTGCACAAACCTGAGATCATGGCCTGAGACAAAATCAAGAGTTGGATTCTTAGCTGATTCAGCTACGCAGGCACCCCCACAAAAGTGGTTCTAAGAAGAAGTATATAGTATTACAGACCTACCTCAAGAAGCCAAAGAAATCTCACATAAGCAACCTAACCTTCTACCTAAAAAAGCTAGGTAAATCACAACAAACACAGCCTAAAGCCAGCAGAAGGAAAGAAATAATAAAGATTAGAGCAGAAATAAATGATTTAGAAACTGAAAAAGCACAGGAACAGGGGAGCCTGGCAGGCTCAGCTGGTAGAGCAGGCAACTCTTGACCTTGGAGTCATGAGTTCAGGACCCATGTTGGGCACAGAGATTACAGATATACATACATACACAACAAGAATAAACAATAGAACAGATCAATTAAACTAGGAGGTGGTTCTTTGAAAAAAATTAATAAAATTGAAAAACATTAAGCAGACCTATCAGAAAGAAAAGAGAAAGGACCTTTTAAATAAATAAAATCACAAATGAGAGAGGAGAAATAACAACCAGCACCACAGAAATACAAACAGTTATAAGAGATTATTATGAAAAACTACATGCCAACAAATTGGACAACACAGAAGAAATGGATAAATTCTTACAAACATATAAATTACCAAAACTGAAATATAAAATTTGAATAGACTGATAACTAGCAGAAATTTAATCCGTAACCAAAAACTCCCAGCAAACAAAAGTCCAGGACCATGGGATACCTGGCTAGCTCAGTCAGTTACAACATGCAACTCTTGATCTTGGGGTTGTAAGTTTGAGCCTTATTTTGGCTGTAGAGATTACTTAAAAATAAAATCTTTAGGGTGCCTGCATGGCTCAGTCAGTTAAGCATCTGCATTTGGCTAAGGTCATGATCCTAGGGTCCTGGAAACGAGTTCTTTTTTTTTTTTTAAAGATTTTATTTATTTATTTGACAGAGAGAGATCACAAGCAGGCAGAGAGTCAGGCAGAGAGGAGGAAGCAGGCTCCCTGCTGAGCAGAGAGCCCAATGCGGGGCTCAATCCCAGGACCCTGAGATCATGACCTGAACTGAAGGCAGTGGCCTAACCCACTGAGCCACCCAGGTGCCCCTGGAATCGAGTTCTTCATCACGCTCCCTACTCAGCAGGGAGCCTGCTTCTCCCTCTCCCACTCCCCCACTTGTGCTCACTCTCTCTGGGTCAAATAAATAAAATCTTGAAAAATAAAATACAATCTTTAATAAATAAATAATAAAATAAAACTAGGAAGAACAAATTTCGGGCATCTGACTCAGTTGTAAAAATGTGTGACTCTTGATCTTGGGGTCAAGAGAGTACATCCAAAAAAAAAAAAAAAAATCCAGGATTAGATGGCTTCATGGCAAATTCTACCAAACATTTAAAGAAGAATTAATACCTATTCTTCTCAAATTATTCCAAAAAATAGAAAAGGAAGGAAAACTTCCAATTCATTCTATGAGGCCAGCATGACCCTGATACCCAAATCAGACAAAGACGCCACAAAAAAAGGAAAGAAAGAAAAAAAGAACTACAGACCAATATCTCTGAGGAATATAGATGCAAAAATCCTCAACAAAATACTAGCAAACTGAATCCAATAATTCATTAAAAACACCAGTCACCATGACCAAGTGGGATTTATTCTTGGGCTGCCAGGTGGTTCAATATTTGCAAATCAATCAACATAATATATCACATCAATAAGAGAAAGGATAAGAAATGATGCTCATTTCATGGGGCTTGGGTGGCTCAGCTGGTAAATGTCCAGCTCTTGTTTCGGTTCAGGTCATGATCTCGAGGTTGTGAGATTGAGCCTTGCATCAGGCTCTGCACTCAGGAGGGCATCTGTTCTCTCCCTCCGCCCCTCTCCCGACTCATGCGTGTACACTTTCTCTAAAATAAATAAATATATCTAAAAAAAAAAAAAGAACTATGTGATCATTTCAACAGATGCAGAAAAAAACATTTGACAAAATTTTAACATAATAAAGGCCATATATGAAAAACCTACAGCTATTATCATTCTATATGGGGGAAAGATGAGAGTTTTCCTCTTTGGTGAGGAACAAAACAGGAAGTCCACTCTCACCACTTTCATTCAACATAGTAGTGGAACTCCTAGCCACAGCAATCAGACAACGAAAAGTAATATAGGCATCCAAATCTGCAGGAAGAAATAAAACTTTCACTATTTGCAGATGACATGATACTCTATATAGAAAACCTCCACCAAAAAAACTTCTAGAACCGAAACACAAATTCAATAAAGTTGCAGAATATAAAATCAATGTACAGAAATCTGCAGCATTTCTTTTAAGATTTATTCATTTCAGAGAGAGAGCACACTGTGGGGAAGGGCACAGGAAGAGAGAGAGAGAAGCTCAAGCAGACTCCCCGCTGAATGCAGAGCCCAATGCGGGGCTTGATCTCACCGCCCTGAGATCAGACCTGAGCTGAAACCAAGGGTCACATGTCCAACTGACAGTACCACCCAAGTGCTGCTCTGTTGCATTTCTATACTAATAACCAAGCAGCAGAACAAGAAATTAAGCAATCAATCCCATTACAGCTGCACCAAAAAAATAAATAAGATAGTCAGTCCTCCTGCCCCAAATGGGGCAGTCAGTTAACATCAAACCAATCTTGCCACAGCTAGAGATGCTCAAGAATGAGCCGAAACAGGAAGTGGAGTTCTTCTCCACGTCCATTGTCCAGGTCATGGGGTACAGACCAAGTACGTGGAAGCCAGGGACTGTGAATGTGCTGAAGAACAAGGGGAAAGCATCACTCATCCCACTGACAAGTTCTGTGTGTCCCTGGGAAGCTACACGATGTGGAACGTGTACTCATTTGTGGACTAGGCTACTGTGTAGAAAAGACACCTGAGGATGCTAAAGACTTTTGTGAGAGGAAGACAGACTTCCTTGGCAAGCAAATGGAGAAAATCTAGCCAGCTCTGAAGGAGAAGCAAGCCATGAAACAGGCTGTCATGGAGATCAGGAGCCAGAAGATTTGGCAGCTCACAGACCTGGGGGCAACACAGGCTACTGCCAAGGCCCAAAAGCTTGTTTTTGCTTTCTCTTAAATAAATAAACAAAATCTTTTTATTCCTATTATCATTATTATTTTTTATTTGACAGACAAAGATCACAAGCAGGCAGAGAGAGAGAGGGGGAAGCAGGCTCCCCGCTGAGCAGTGAGCCCGATGTGGGGCTCAATCCCAGGACTCTGGGATCGTGACCTGAGCAGAAGGCAGAGGCTTTAACCCACTGAGCCACCCAGGCGTCCTCTTTTTAAATTTTTTAAAAATAAATTTAAAAAACCCTAGGAATAAACCCAACCAAAGAGGTGAAAGACCTGTACTCTGAAAACTATGAAACACTGATGAAAGAAATTGAAGACGACACAAAGAAATGGAAAGACACTCCATGCTCACGGATTGGAAGAACAAATTTAGAATGTCCATACTACCCAAAGCAATCTATACATTTAATGCAATCTCTTTCAAAATACTAACAGCATTTTCCACAAAACTAAATTTCTATGAAACCACAAAAGACCTCAACTAGCCAAAGCAACCTTGAAAAAGCAAAGCAAAGCTGGAGGCATCACAATTTCAGACTTCAAGTTATATACAAAGCTGCAGTTTTCAAAGCAGTATGGTACTGGCGTAAGAACAGATCAACAGTACAGAATAGAACTCAGAAATGAACCCACAGTTATATGGTCAATGAAGCTTAGACAAAGTGGGAAAGAATATCCAATGGGAAAAAGACAGTCTCTTCAACAAATGGTGTTGGGAAAACTGGACAGCAACATGCAGAAGAGTGAAAGTTAATGAAAGGAGAATGAAAATATTCTCTTTCACCATACGCAAAAGTAAACTTAACATGGATTAGAGACCTAAATGTGAGGGGCACCTGGGTGGCTCAGTGGGTTAAAGCCTCTGCCTTTGGCTCAAGTCATGATCCCAGGGTCCTGGAATCAAGCCCTACATCGGGCTCTCTGCTCAGCAGGGAGTCTGCTTCCTCCTCTCTCTCTGCCTGTCTCTCTGCCTACTTGTGATCTCTGTCTGTCAAATAAATAAATAAAATATTAAAAAAAAATACCTAAATGTGAGACTTGAAATCATAAAAGTTCTTGAAGAAAGCACAGGCAGTAATTTCTCTGACATCAGCTGCAACAACTTTTTTCTAGATAGGTCTCCTGGGGCAAGGGAAACAAAAGCAAAAACAATCTATTGGGACTACATCAAAATAAGAAATTTCTGCACAGCAAAGGAAACACTCAACAAAACTGAGAGGCAACCTACTGGTGGGAGAAAGATATTCGCAAATGACATCTGATAAAGGGTTAATATCCAAAATATATAAAAGACCTATAAAACTCAACATCCAGGGTGCCTGGGTGGCTCAGTCCGTCAAATGGCTGCCTTTGGCTCAGGTTATGATGCCAGGGTCCTGGGATCCAGTCCTGCTTGGGCTTCCCTCTTGGCAGGGAATCTGCTTCTCCATCTGCCCCTCCCCCTGCTCATGTGCTCTCATTCTCTCATTCTCTCTCTCCAATTAATAAAATCTTAAAAAAAAAACAAAAAACCAACTCAATACCCAAAAAACAAATAATCCAATTTAAAAATGGGCAGAAAAGGGCGCCTGGGTGGCTCAGTGGGTTAAGCCTCTGCCTTCGGCTCAGGTCATGATCTCAGGGTCCTGGGATCAAGGCCCACATCGGGCTCTCTGCTCAGCAGGGAGCCTGCTTCCCTTCCTCTCTCTCTGCCTGCCTCTCTGCCTACTTGTGATCTCTGTCTGTCAAATAAATTAAAAAAATCTTTAAAAAAAATAAAAAATGGGCAGAAGAAATGAACAGACATTTCTCCAAAGGTGACATCCAAATGACCAACAGACACATGATAAAATGCTCAACGTCAGTCATCATCAGGGAAATACAAATCAAAACTACAATGAGTGCTCACCTCACACCTGTCAGAATAACTAAAGCCAACAACACAGAAACAACAGATGCTATAGAGGATGTGGAGAAAGGGGAACCCTCTTGCACTGCTGATGGGAATGCAGACTGGTGCAGCCACCATGGAAAACAGTATGGAGTTTCCTCAAAAAGTTAAAAATAGAGCTACCCTCTGATCCAGAAATCACAATACTAGGTATTTACCAAAGAACACAAAAATACAATTCAAAGGGATACAGGTACCCCTGTGTTTATGGCAGCATTATTTACAATAGCCAAATTATGGAAATAGCCCAAGTGTCCATGGACAAATGAATGGATAAAGAATATGTGGTGGGTAGACACACACACACAAGAATATTATTCAGGGGCACCTGGGTGGCTCAGTGGGTTAAAGCCTCTGGCTTTGGCTTGGGTCATGATCCCAGGGTCCTGGGATTGAGCCTCACATCGGGCTCTCTGCTCTGTGGGGAGCCTGCTTCCTCCTCTCTCTCTCTGCCTACTTGTGATCTCTGTCAAATAAATAAAATATTTTTTTTTTAAAAGAAGATCATTCAGCCATAAAGAAGAATGAAATCCTGCCACTTGCAATGACATGGAAGGAGCTAGAGTGTATTATACTAGGTGAAATAAGTCAGAGAAAGACAAATACCATATGATTTCACTCACATGTGGAATTTAAGAAACAAAACAAATGAGCGAAGGAAAAAAAAAAGAGAGAGCAAGTGAGAGAAAGGCAAACCAAGAAATAAACTCTTAACTAGAGAGAACTGATGGTTACCAGGGGAGGTGAGGAGGGTGAGGGTGGGTTAAGTAGGTGACGGGGATTAAGGAGGACGCTTGTGACGAGCACTGGCTGATGTATGGAAGTCTGAATCAGTGTTTGTAGAGCTGAAACTAATATGACACTGTGTGTTAACTGGAATTTTTTTAAAAGATTATTTTTTTTTAAAGATTTTATTTATTTACTTGACAGAGAGAGATCACAAGTAGGCAGAGAGGCAGGCAGAGAGAGGAGGAAGCAGGCTCCCCGCTGAGCAGAGAGCCCGATGCGGGCCTCGATCCCAGGACCCTGAGATCACGACCTGAGCCGAAGGCAGCGGCTTAACCCACTGAGCCACTCAGGCGCCCCTAAAAGATTATTTATTTGAGAGAGAGAGAGTAGATGAGCAGCAGCAAACAGCGGGAGGAGTAGAGGGAGAGAATCTCGAGCAGACTCCCCGCTGATCGTAGAGCCCAATGTGGGGCTCCATCCCAGGACCCTGACATCATGACCTGAGCCAAAACCAAGAGTTGGATGCTTAACCAACTGAGCCACCCAGGTGCCCCAACTAACTGGAATTTAAATAAGAACTTTGAAAAAAAAATGCCCCAAATGAATATCCCCTAATGGCTGAATACATCTGTTAAAAGAGAGAGAGAGAGAGAGAAAGGATCAGAAAGTCCCCTGCATCCCCACAGAAGGTAAAGTGCCCTTGAGAAAATGAAGAGGCTCCATTGATAGGAAAGGGGCTCCTCTAGACAACAGTCCCAATGTCCTGGAAAGGGAATGTAATTTGAATTCCTGTGTGTTCTGGAGACCCTCCAGGACTTTCTTAGAAAGGCTGGATGCTACAGGCATCTCATAGGGAGTCCTTTGGAAAGAGAGGCAGCCAGCGCTTGCCGGTGGGGGATCCCAAGAACGGCTGGAACCGAGGTTCTGGGGTGTGAGGGGACTTTCCCCCAGCGGGGCTGATTCAGACACTGAGGAAAGAGAAGTGAGTGCCTGGGCTTGCTTTCTCAGCTGTGTGCTAGGCTAAGCACAAGGGAGTGATCTCTTCACCCTCTGAAGACCCAAAGTGAGGTGTCCTCACTAACCGGAGGGCCCCATCCTTGCCTCCTTGAGGCGCCATTTGCACTGTGACATGGTATGGCTAGAGCAGTACCCACAGTTCTGACTGCAGGGACTGGCTGGGCAGTGGGGTTTCTTCAGTGTGGAAGGCACAAGTTACCTCAAGCCTCCAATATGGAGCAGATGCTGGGGTGTGTGTGTGCGCGTGTGTTTGTGTCTTATCTGCCTCTGCCTTTCTAGAGAAGGTCCTATCTGTCCTGAAGACACAGGGAGGAGCTCTGCAGGGAGCCTCTGTGTTACTGGCTAGTTTGGGAAGATTAGAGCAACGCTTTATTTTACACATCACTTTTAAACATTTTCCTTTTCTATCATCCTTTCATCTGCTTCTCACCAAACCCTGTGAGGCAGGCAGGGAGAAACCTCTGTCTCCTCACAGAGAAGACTGGCTCCTCTTGAGACCACTTAATGGAAGACAGTCGTCCTCCTGCTGCTTCCTTCCACATTTCCTGGGAAGTACTATTCCATGGCTCAGGCCAGGGCATACAAGAAAAGATGAGGCGGAGACTGTTAGAAGCTTCTAGTCTGGGAGGAAAAGCAAAATAAGAATAAAATCAAGTGGGACATGAGAAACGAGGTATAGTAAGAAAGCATCACTGTAATAGACCATTTTCTTTTCCAAATGAATTTTAATTGTTTTTTTAAATTAATATTTATTTATTTGAGAGAGAGAGAGAAAGGGAGAGGGGGAAAGGGTAGAGGGAGAGGGAGAGAGAATCTGAAGCAGACTCCACACTGAGCACAGAGCCTGACACAGGGCTCGATCTCAAGGTACCAAGATCATGACCTCGCCCAAAATCAAGAGTCAGATGCGGGGGTGCCTGGGTGGCTCTGTTGTTGAGCCTTTGGTTCAGGTCATGATCCCAGGGTCGTGGGATGGAGCCCCGCATCAGGCTTCCTGCTCAGTGGGGAGACTGCTTCTCCTTCTCCTACTCCCCCTGCTTGTGTTTCCTCTGTCAAATACATAAAATCTTAAAAAAAAAAAAAAAAAAGAGGCTTAACCAACTGAGCCACCCAGGTTCCCCAAAATGAATTTTTAAGTCACCTCGCTGAATGCCACAAGAATTTCTCTTAAAACGATAGACAAACTACCAAAAAAGTATAGAAGAGTATACTTAAGATATAACCAGAAAATAGTGGGGTGATAAAAGATACACTAGAGAGGATCATTAAACTCCAACTTTGGTTCTTTGGGAAAAAAAAACTAATAAAATTGACAACTTCTGACAAGATTTATAAGGTAAAAAGAAAAGATGTATAAATAAATTATATAGTGAATGAAAAAAAGGACATTACAACAGAGCAGAGTCAAATGATAGAGAATATGAACTGTGCACCAATAAATTTTAAAACTGCAGCAAATGTTCATATATATTATACATATATAACATATAAAACCTAGATATAACTTAGATATAAGTATATAACATATATACATATATATACATATGTATGTATACATACATGTATATATATATATATAACTTAAAAGTGACTCATGAAATAGAAAACCTGAAAGTCATAAAAAGACAAGTTATAAAAGACGAGAATTGCTAGCAAAATATCAGGACCTGATGGCTTTGCTGGCAAACATTCAAGTAACATCTAGATCATTCCAGCCTGATACAAAATCATTAGGAGGTTAAAAAAAAAAAAAAAAAAAAGAGGGATGGTGGAGAAAAAAAATACTTTCCAGCTCATTAGAAGTTTCTATAGCCTTGATAATAAAACAAGACAAGGAGAGAACAATAAAGTAATATATTCACTGGCAAATCCTACTAGAGAAATTAAATATAAAAGTCTAAAAAAAAAGTCTAATAACAGGGTCAACAAACTGAGTCCAAGAATGTTTAAAAAATACAATGTGACCAAGTTGGGTTTTTCAGTGGCTTGAGTATTTGTGTGCCCCCTAAAATTCCTTTGTGAGGGACTCCTGGGTGGCTTCATCATTAAGCATCTGCCTTCAGCTCAGGTCATGATCCCAGAGTCCTGGCTGGGCAGGGAGCCTGCTTCGCCCTCTGCCTCTCCCCCTGCTTCTGCTCTCCCGCTCTCACTCACTCTCTCTCAAATAAATAAATAAAAATCCATAAAAAAAAAAAATAAAGGAAAAAAAAAAAGCCAGTTGTCTGCAACCTGGGGGAGTGGCAAGGCCAGCAGCTATCATTTGGCACCTTGATCTCAGGCTTTCAGCCTCTAGAACCTTGAGAAGTAAATTTTTGTTGTTGAATAACCCAGTTTATGTTGTCTTGTCTAAAACATATTTATTCTAGAAATGCAAGACTGGCTCAACATTTGTTCACGCAATGCCATCCATCACATTAACAATATAAAGGAAAAGAAAAAATCAATAAATAAAATCTTAAAAAAAAAAAAAAGTGGCACCTGGGTGGCTCAATGTGTTAAGCAGTTAAGCATCTGCCTTGGGTTCTGGTCAGATCCCAGAGTCCCAGATCAAGCCCCAAGTCAGACTCCCTGCTTAGCGGGGGAGGCTGCTTCTCCCTCTGCTCCTCCCCCTGCTCATACTCGCTCTCAAATAAAAAAATAAAATCTTTTTAAAAAATGGGTTTTTTTAAATAAAAGAAAAACCATATGATCATATCTTAATAGATTCAGTAGAAGTTCTTAGTAAATATAAGTAATATATAAGTAAACATCCTTCACTCCATAAAAGGTATATAATACCTAAAGGACATATCAAACTCAATGGAGAAGCATTTGAAAGCATGCTTTTATAATAGGGCTTCAGAAAAAAGGGTCCACTGAACTCATTTCTACTTATTATATAATAAACATTGTACAGGCTGACTGCTCAATAAGAAAAAAATAAATCTAAATAATAGAAAGGAAGAAATGAAAAGGTCCCAGATAATATGATTTTGTAAATAGATAATTCAAAGAATCTACACACAATTTATTGGAGTTAATGAAAGAGTAGGTAAGATTGCCAGATATAAGTTTCTACACAAGAATCAACTACTTTTTTTTTTTTTAATAGGCTCCACCCCGCAACATGCAGCTTGAATTCAGAACCCTGAGATAAAGAGTCACATGCTCTACCAACTGAATCAGCCAGGTGCCCTGAGAGTCAACTACATTTAGCTACAAGAGCACTGTAGCAACTTTCAAATGTAACTTTCAAAGTTAGCAAAGGGTATAAGATCTTTAGTAGACATTTTAAACATTTTAACATTTAACATTTTACTGAAAAATAACAAAGAAGACTTAAACATATGGAGAGACAAATCCTGTCCATTAACAAGATTCAATTCTCCTTAATTAATTTATGGGTTTAATATAGATCCAACAGGGATTTTCAGGAAAATTGACAAGGCAGTTTTAAACATTTTTTAAAGACCAAAGGATAGCCAAATTACCCCTGAAAAGAAAACAAGAGGAACTAAGCCTGTAGGATTTTGAGTTTTATGTTATTTTAAATCCATAGCAAGTAAGATGTATGGTATTGAAAGGAACAGAATAGAAAGCCCACAATGTTTATTGCACTGACTGTGGTGATGGTTTCATGGATGTGTATACTTACCTCTAAACTTAAGAAGGTGTAAACGTTAAATAGTACAGCTTTTCGTATTCAGTCATACTTCAGTAGACTGATTTAAGAAAAAAATAGAGAGGGGCGCCTGGGTGGCTCAGTGGGTTGGGCCGCTTCCTTCGGCTCGGGTCATGGTCTCTGGGTCCTGGGATCGAGCCCCGCATCGGGCTCTCTGCTCAGCAGGGAGCCTGCTTCCCTCTCTCTCTCTGCCTGCCTCTTCATCTACTTGTGATTTCTCTCTGTCACATAAATAAATAAAATCTTAAAAAAAAAAAAAAAGAAAAAAACAGAGAAAGCTCAGAAACATTGCCATGTACATAAGAAAAGCTGGTGTATATCAAAGTTGTCACTGAAGATCAGTGGGAAAGGAGACACCAATTGATAAATAAACAGTGCCAGGATAAATAAACTGATAAATAAATCAGTCGGGGGCAGAGAGTGGATAAAAATTGATCCACACTTCACACTATGCACAAGAATTCACTTCCAGAAGAACCAAGCACTTAAATATGAAAGACATAACTTTAAATGATAGAATTTCCTTAATAACTTGAGGTAGTGATTTATAAAAACGCACCAAAAAAGCACATGTCAGAAAGAAAAAAAAAATCGATTTGACATTAAAATTAAGACCAGTTCACCAAGACATACTATAAGAAGAATGGAGAGGGAAGCTAAAAACAGAAAGAAGTTAACTGCATCATATAACCAACAACGAATTACGATTTGCAACCTCTATAGGGGTGTCTGGGTGGCTCAGTAGGTTAAGTGTCAGACTCTTGGTTTCAGGTTCTGATTTCAAGGCTGTGGGATCAAGAGTCAGGCTCTGCACTCAGTGTGGAGTCTGCTTGAGGATTCTCTCTCTCTCTTCCTCTCCCTCTACTCCTCACCCTCGAGTGCGCTCTCTCTCTAAAACAGATAAATCTTTAAACTTAAAAAAAATTTTTTTTATTCATTTATTTGGCAGACAGATCACAAGTAGGCAGAGAGACAGGCAGAGAGAGAGGAAGCAGGCTCCTCACTGAGCAGAGAGCCCGATGTGGGGCTCGATCCCAGAATCCTGGGATCATGACCTGAGCTGAAGGCAGAGGCTTTAACCCACTGAGCCACCCAGGCACTCCTAAAATAGATAAATCTTTTAAAAAATTTAAAAGTCTCTAGAGTCTAGAGGTTGTGTTAACTAAGACAAAGATTCACAATATAAGGGGGTGGAAATGTGCAAAAGACACAAACAGGCACTTCAATGAAGTTAAACCATAATGGCCAAAAAAATCTTCAAAAAGATATTCAACCTCAGTAGTAATTAGAGAAATGCACATTACAACTGCCAGGTACTATTTCATGTCTACCAGATGGGCAAAAATAAAAGTCAGCAAACCAACGGCTAGTGAAGACAAGAAGCTATAGGAATACACAAATGCCGCTGATGGAAGTGGAAATGGGTACATTAACTCCTGAGACAAATTATTACATTTACCTGCCCTGACCCAGCGGTTTCCATTCTACACTTTAGGAAAAGAAAGTCTTGCATACACTCATTGTGAGTAAAATCATTCTAATAACCAAAATCTAGAAAAAGAAACCAAACCTCCAAGAAGAGAGAAAGGATCTATTAAACTGGGCTGTTGGGGCAATGTAATTAATACAAGACCTGTGCTGCCCAATACTGTCATTAGTTTCACGTGCTGGTTGAGCGCTTGTAGAGCAGCTGACCCCAAATGAAATACACAACGTACAAATACACACTGGATTTAGAAGATTTAGCACCAAAAAAGATGATACAAGCACTTTTAATCTTCTATACTGGTTTAACGATGAAAGATCTTGGACTAGATTTAAAAAAAAAACCAACCTCATACACTTTCCTTCTTAGTTAACCAGCTTAAAAAAAAACAAAACCCCAAAAAACAACAAAAACAAAACTTCAAACCCCCAAGCTTCTACTTGACGAGAGGAAGTAACTGACTTGTAAAACGTTAAACCCGAATGAAATCCTGTCATTTACAAACACGTGGATGGAACTAGATAGAAGATATTACGCTAAGCAAAATAAACCAAAAACAAAAATACCATATGACTTCACTCGTGGAAGTGAACAAACTCAATACACACACATAGGGGAAAAGAAACAAAACTAAGACAAACACAGGAGTAAGTTTTTAAACCACCGACCAGAGAGCCATAAGTAAAAAGTAAAGACCAGCACTTGCAACCAAACGACTGAACTCTCAAAACCCAACCGAAAACATACAAATGGAAAAAGCATTAAGCAGTCGAGTCCGTTGTAAACCACAAAATCACGTCATTCTCACATACGAGAATACTGAATAAAAAAACAACCCCAAAACTCTAACACACCACCACCTCCTACAAAGCTAACAACCACATGAGTCTGTTTTTTGAACCTCACAAATTAGCCTCGCCAAAGCAAGGCCTCAAAAAATTGGGTTAAGACTCAGAATTGTTCCTCTCCACGGAAATCTTTAGTAAAAGGCGAAAGATTTATGCGATCTGAAGAGAAACCAGAGTATAAGCATAACCTCTCTATCTCACATCTCAGGTAAAAGAAACTCCTAGTACAGTGATGGTGGCTGGTTAACGGCAAGATTCACTGCCTGAATAAAAAATTTTAGGTTACTCTGTAATTATATATCTAAATGTAAAACACACACAGGTGAAAGAATTTTTAAGTTTTATTGTTTTAAGTTTGTACCGTGTGCAGTGAAGTGCACTGTGGGTATGCAAATAATCGAGTCGCCGCTCTTTGGGTTCTGAAAATAGGTTAATATTCACACTGTACCTCGGCGTCTCCATTAGGGGGCGAAGAAGAGGATTGACTGGACCTAAACGCCTATTGATAAGGGACTCGGTCTTTATGTTTGAAATATTTGTATAGCTGAGTGTGTTTTCTGTCGAGTAAAGACTGTCATTAAATTGAACAAGAGAGAATTAACAAATAAGAGACTGATACAACATTCAGGGCAGTGGTTCCTCCCTTCAGTGGGGAGGGAGAGGTCAGGTTGAGAAGAGCACTCGAGAGATGTATTTCTTTCCTAAGCTGCGTGGAAGGCAGACGGGTGTTCGTTTGTCCTGGTTTAACCGTGCACCTGCAGGGTATACACTCTTCACCATTCTGCATTTTCGTCTGCCTTTTGAGAAGAATTCCTCTCGGTATCCTGTTTAAAATTGGAGCCGGAGTGCTTGGCCTCAGGTTTCCTGTCCCACCTGCTGCTGCGCTGCTGCTTTGGGAGATGAAATCTCGTATTCCAGTTTCAGAACCCGGGTCTCTTTATCCTATGCTTTTACTTTTTTTTTTTTTATGTTTATTTATCTATCTATTTATTTATTTATTAAGAGTTTATTTATTTATTTATTTGACAGACAAAGATCACAAGTAGGCAGAGAGGCTGGCGGGACTCGGTTCCAGGACCCTGGGATCATGACCTGAGCCAAACGCAGAGGCTTTAACCCACCTGAGCCACCCAGGCGCCCCTAAATTTATTTATTTTTTTTAAAGTAATCTCTAGGGGCGCTTGGGTGGCTCAGTGGGTTAAAGCCTCTGCCTTCGGCTCAGGTCATGCTGGATCCTGAGATCGAGCCCCGCATCGCACTCTCTGCTCAGCGGGGAGCCTGCTTCCCGCCCGCTACCGCCCCCCCACCCCCGCCTCAGCCTGCCTCTCTGCCTACTTGTGATCTCCCTCTGTCAAATAAATAGACTCTTTGAAAAATAAAAGTAATCTCTACCCAGTGTGGGGTTTGAACTCATGATCCCAGGATCAAGAGACAGGTGCTTTTTGAACTGAACCAGCCAGGCACCCCACCCTTATTAGGCTTTAAAAATGTGCTGTTCCCTATGTATTGTTCTTTGATGTGCTTGTTGATTCTGGTTAGCAGAAGAAACAAACCTGAGAGAAATAAAACAAGATGAAATCAGAGAGGGAGACAAACCATAAGAGGCTCTTAATCATAAGAAACAAACTGAGGCTTGCTGGAGGGGAGAGTGGGGGGAAGGGATATCTGGATGATGAGCGTTGAGAAGGGCACTGGATGGAATGAACACTGGGTGTTCCAGACAGCTGATGAAGCACAGAACTCTACCTCTGAAATTAATAAGACACGATATATTAATTAGTTGAATTTAAATTTTAAAAAAGACATCACTCCCCACCCCACCCACCCCACCCAAGGGAAAAAAAAATGTGCTTTTCTTTCTTCCGCAGTGCTGTTACTAGATCTGAACTGCTTGCAAGGGTTCCCTAACTATTGTGGCAACTGAGCAATCTTGAAAAAGTAAATTACAGCTCTTTTTGTTTTCTTCTAGCTGAATATATATATATAAACATTTTCCTTCCCAACTTTGACACCTTCTTTAAATTGGCACTTTTTTCTCACTTTGCTGGTTCCTTTGCTTGTAACTAGTCAATCAGATGTGACATATATTTTAAATTTCACATCTTGGGGCGCCTGGGTGGATCAGTGGTTTGGGCTGCTGCCTTTGGCTCGGGTCATGATCTCAGGGTCCTGGGATCGAGCCCCGCATCGGGCTCCCTGCTCCGCAGGAAGCCTGCTTCCCTCTCTCTCTCTCTCTCTGCCTGCCTCTCTGCCTACTTGTGATCTCTGTCTGTCAAATAAATAAATAAAATCTTAAAAAATAAATAAATAAATTTCACATCTTAATTTTTTAAAAAGTCTATTATAGGAGTACCTGGGTGGCTCAATTGGTTAAAGTCTGCTCAAGTCATGATACCTGGGTGTTGCTAGGTCAGGAGCCTGTTTCTCCCTCTCCCTCTGCCTGTCCCTCCCCTTGCTTGCATCCTCCCTCCCTCTCTCTGTCAAATAAATAAAATCTTTAATAAATAATTTAAAATAAAAAATAAAAATAAAAAGTTATTACAATTTTAAAACAGCTTTATGGGATATGATTTACTTGCCATACAATTCATCCATTTAAAGTGTATAATTCAATGGTTTTTACTATATTCAGAGTTGTACAATCATCACCACAATCTAATTTTAGAACATTTTTGTCCCCTCAAATAGAAACTCGACCCATGAGCAGCACACACACACATAAACACTCCCTACTCCCCAGCCTCTGGAAACCACTATTCTACTTTCTGTCTCTAAAGTACCTATTCTGGGGGCACCTGGGTGGCTCAGTGGGTTAAGCCTCTGCCTTCGGCTCAGGTCATGATCCCAGGGTCCTGGGATCGAGCCCCACATCGGGCTCTCTGTGCTGCAGGGAGCCTGCTTCCTCCTCTCTCTCTGCCTGCCTCTCTGCCTACTTGTGATCTCTGTCAGATAAATAAAGAAAAAATCTTAAAAAAATAAAAAAATAAAGTACCTATTCTGGATATTTCATATAAATGGAAGCAGACAACATGTAGCCCCTGTAACTGGCTGCTTTCACTTAGAGTCATGTCTGCTGGGTTCATCTGTGCATACATTTGCTTTAATACTTTTTGCATGTTTTTTATATTTCTCAATGTAATGAGAAGTTAGAGATCCATGAACATGCAAAGGTCCCCCCTATGATAATAGCTAGGCTCACAGGCATTGTCCAGGGGCGAAGATACTGATGGAATAGGAAAGGAGCAAATCTGAATGCTATGAAGAGTGTTTCCCTGCTCCTAAGCTTTAAAGGACCTTCACCTTCTGGACATTTCTCTGCTTCATTATGGAAAGGTCTTGAGCAGCTTTAACTGGTTAGAGAACCAAAAGGAAGGTTAACTTTTGTTTTTAGCATTCCATGCTCCCTAGAGTCGTGGAGTTCCCAGGGCTTCTGAATCCAAAGCTTGAACCCATGTCTGATTGCAAAGGTGGAGTTTCAATTTCATTGTTTGTGATGGGGCTGGCACTTCCATTCCTGGCAACAATTCATACTGATATTTAATAGAAGATATACCCTAAAAACAACAACAACAAAAAGATCATAGAAACCTTTAATTAGAATTTTTTAAAAAGATTTTATTTATTTATTTGACAGACAGAGATCACAAGTGGGTAGAGAGGCAGGCAGAGGGGGGGGGGGGGGAAGCAGGCTCCTTCCTGCTCAGTCCCAGGACCCTGGGATCATGACCTGAGCTGAAGGCAGAGGCTTAACTGATGGACCCACCGAGGCACCCCTGTGATGGTTCATTTTATTTTATTTTATTTTAAAAAAAATTTATTTATTTATTTGATAGAGAGAGACACAGCTAGAGAGGGAACACAAGCAGGGCGAGTGGGAGAGGGAGAAGCAGGCTACCCATCAGCAAGGAGCCTGATGCAGGGCTCAATCCCAGGACCCTGGGTTCATGACCTGAGCCAAAGTCAGACGCTTAAGGACTGAGCCACCCAGGCGCCCCTGTGATGGTTCATTTTGTATGTCAGCTAAGGGAAGTTCAGATAGTTGATAGGTCATAAACATCATTTCGGGGTGTGTCTGGAAGAGATTAGTGTTTGAATTAGCGGAGTGAGGAAAGATCACTTTTATCACTGCAGTGAGCATCATCCAATGAACAGAAGGCCCAAACAGAAAACAAAAAGGCAGAAGAGCAAATTTACTCTCTGTGCTTGAACTGGGAAGCACATTTTTTTTTTTTTTAAGATTTTTATTTATTTGACAGAGAGATAGAGAAAGAGACAGCACAAGGAGGGAAGCAGACCACAATGGGAGAAGGAGGCTCACGGAGCAGGAAGCCCGATTCCATCCCAGGACCCTGGAACCACGACCGGAGCTGAAGGCAGCCGCTTAACAACTGAGCCACGGAGGCGTCCCTGGAAGACACATTTTCTATTGTTCTTGGTCTTTGGCACTCCTGGTTCTTGGGCCTTGGACCCAGACTTACAGCACTGGCTCTCCTGGTTCTCAGTTTTTCATTTAAACTGGAACTGCACACCTGCTTTCCTGGGCCTCCAACTTGAAGATGGCAGATCATAAGATCTCTTCTCAGCCTCCTTGTGTGAGTCAGTTCCTTAAAATAGAAAGTGAGCTTTAGGGGTGCCGGGGTGGCTCAGTGGGTTAAAGCCTCTACCTTCGGCTCAGGTCATGATCCCAGGGTT